>NC_089590.1:84262047-84428346 GCF_019320115.1 Miscanthus floridulus
TTCATGCATGCGTCTAAAGATTCGATGTAACGGGAAATCTTGAAAAATTTTGCAAAATGAAGTGGAACTGTACCTTAGTTGTGATAACCGTTACGGAGGAAACACCATTGTACAAGTGTACCTGTTGCTAATAATTGAAGATATGGAAATGGACTGTATCGGTCTCGTGGTTTTGATTCCTCGCATTGAGGAGGTTTTTCCAAGTAGATCACTGTTGTTAGGCATGTTACTTTGAGTTCTTGTTGATTTTCTTTCTCTCGTCTGAATCTTTCTTGCACTGGTGAGTGCAAATGGGAATTCATAATTGCTGATTTCTTTCTATGCTTGAGTTTGCATCATTTATATGTAGGGTCTTCCATGGTGTTGTTTCAGAGGAAAAAAAGGTAAAATCATTGACCTTCCATTTCTGTTGGACTTTCAGAACTGATATGATCGCTAAAGGTACAGCTTCCTATACTAGTATGTGAGAATGAAGCTACTGATATCCCTGAAGGTACAGCTTCCTAAACTATCATGTGAGAACTGAGAATGAAGCTTCATGGTTCTTTACATTTGTACATCTGTACACCTATACATTGCCTAGAACAGGCCTAGAGCAGACGCATATACATTTATGGGAAATATTTGAAATAGAGTAGGGGAAAAGGTGTTTATCTCGATCAGTTCGCAAGACCATTTGTACCTGCCAATCTGCCATGTGCTATCCTCTCATACACTTTGTGCAACTTGCGGATCAGCCTATCAAATTTGGCGATACGAAATCTTCTTTGGTGACCGTGGTCCGTGGCCTGCTTGGACGAACGGTCTTCCCGTTTTGAGCAGGCTGCTGCTTCTCTATCCTGGACGGTATTGGTTTTTCAGTCCAGACTCCAGAGTTGCAGGTTCCGTGCAAGACTGCCTCAACTGCAGTCTGCAGATACATGTGAATGGCCGGAGTCATGGACCATATGGGCATTCCAAAGGCTTCGTTGATTCCACACGGCCTCGAAACGATCTACACTACACAGGAGCAACACAGGTGAACCAAAAAATGGAACTGCAAGGAGATGAGGAGAAAACTCGAGATGAACTTGGAGTTCGAGATGCTACATTACAACATGCATAGAACATACAAGTACACAACAACCTGCCCATCCACATCCATCTCACGCCTAGAAGAAAACATGCGCATCCTGCAATCCTTTCCGTTTGTTTTACAGTTACACAACTGCTGCTCAGCTGCTGCCATGAACAGGCCTACCTAGAACGATATCTCACTCGGCGCATGGAATGTTCGCCCACGGCAGATTGCTTCCAGGTTCTCTCCGGCGTAGGAGGAAAGCGGAGAAACTTCGACGCCTATGAGTGGAAGCAAGAAAGCATCATCAGAGAAACGATACAGGCATAAGTCAATGTTGTTTCCAAGTTCACTAGAGTGCTTAATCACCAATATGGCAAATTACCTGTCATATACAAGGGCACAGAATGCGTCAAGAAGCCACCAGCGGCGACTACCCATCTGCTATGGAGGCGGAGGAGCATGAGCTTCGAGCTATCAGGGGTGTCATATGTTGCGCCATTGGCATTCTTTACTGGTGCGAATTCCTCCTCCCGCATGACCTGAATTTTAACATAAATGCACCGGTAAGTTTTTTCCTGCTCCTGATGAGAAACAAAAATAAGACAATATGCGTACTATGATTAGATAAAAATTCTAACCTCAAAAAGTGCCGTGGATGGGGAATAAGTGAAAGCATCGAATATAAACTGTTCAAGCTTCAGGCCTGTTGTAAACCCATGGATGGAAGGAATCTTCTTCTCAGCTAGATGATACCTGGTCACAGGATATACAAATGTCAGGTTCTAGTGCTACAATATAATATAATGTACCTTCGGACACGATCCTTGCCAGGTAAAATTACTTCCCATGACATGTTTTTTACACATTACTAAAATGCCACAAAGTAGAGTTCTATAAAATTACCGTGTGCTTTAAGTTTGGCACTCTCTCATGAAAGAGTTACAAAACATCATTTGGAACTAGATAACTAATGCGGTTGCCTATTCTATTGTTGAGGACTGACTTGCAAAATTTTGAAAGAATACTTCCTTCCAAAAAAAAATTTGAAAGAAGGCAAACTAGAGAATACTCACACACTGTCCTTCTCAAGGCTGTTTGCCACTTGATTCAAAAAGTCCAGAGTGAACATGTGCAGACAGATCTATACAAAAAGGGGAAAAAAGATAATATGCAACTGTTATACTTTGGAGGGAGGGAGGAGGAAAGGGAATGAGAAGCGAAGGATAGAATCATACATTGCTCCAACAATAACGAAGTCGCCCTGTTGATTGATTAATTTCAGTAGTCATAGCTGCATCCATTTCACTGTACTCAACCACCGAGAGAGGTCCACCACGACCTCGTTGAACAAATACCCCAACATTCTCTTGTGGATAAGCCTGTTGAGTATTCAATTGACTATCAATGAGGTGCATTGCTATATATGACAATGGTAGCCCACCAGTTTGAAGCATGAGACTGGACTGTACCTTCCTAACCACTTTGGCGGCAGAAGATACACCTTTGTCAATGAAGTACCCTAAGAATGTAGGATCTGCAACTCGAACCTATAAACATGACACTGGTCAGAAAAAGAAAAGGAAAACAAAACACAAGGATTTATCTCAAAACATATGTCCTCACCAGTGCGTTGTCAACTCCGTAGCAATCTACATATTTCACACCCCGTGCAGCCGTATCTTCCAACAACTTTTTGGACTTCAGCGCTGTGAGATGTTATGATAGCCAAATTAATCATCTAAAAGAATTGTTTAGTAAATGATGCAATTGAAGTTGCATTTTTTATGGGGATTACCAGCATAAACTCCACCATTGCCATCAGGAGCCTTTGCTACCTGGTTTTACGCGCAGCAAAGACAACAAGAACGTCACAACTTAGCATTGGAAAATAGTCAGTATAAAAAAAATTGTAAATGAAATCTGAATTCAACAATTGGACTCCACAAGTCAAACTCGTAGATCAAGTTGCAAACACAAAAAATTATGGCTCCTGACTATACAAGGTCAAAGCAGAGTTTAGAAGTCGAAGAAGATTGTACCCTATATGGTGTCTCCATAATAAATCTACCATCAGCAGAAACGCATGGAAGTGTGCCTTGTTGGAAAAATGTCACCTGTCAAGAAAAGGTTTAAGCCTAATCAGGAAAGAAACCTCTTAATAATGAATTGGGAGGCTTGTGCATTTTGTTGAAATACGATGGAATAGTTAGCATGGCAAATAATTTGTAGTATCACTTACTTGGTCAGGGTCCAAGCCAAAATATCTACGAGTTTCAAAGAATTTGCGAGTGGCAGCATCTGTAAAGGGGCTTGTCATTATATACCAGTGGATCGGCGCAGTGTTACTCGGACCTGCAGGTTATTATCAATTTGAGTGTGATATAATCTGAAGCGAAGAAAAGATAAATAACTAGAAATATGATGGATTAAAAACTATTACTTTCGTTAGATTGAGCAGCCAGCTTTTGAACACACAAAATACGCTCAGCTTGGAGTTGGAAAAGTGACTTTCCAGATGGAAGTCCAATATCTGAGGCAAAAAAAAAAAAAAATGCAAGTTATGTTATCCATCATACAGAATGGAACATCACATCTTAGGAAAACGCCAATTACACCATAAAATGGATGAACAAAGATAAGGAGGCAAATACAACTTTTGCCATTTTGATAAAATTCCACGGCATAAATAGATGCAAAATAGACAACATGGGAAATATACTAATATAGTGGTCGTCGTTGACCAAAAAATATGTTGCATATGAAGCAAGAAATAATTCACAGCAACAATAGCATGCATCTCTGACTCTCTGTGTTTCCAAAATAGGAAAAGAAAACCCATAACACTGCACATGTGAGATATGAAGTTAAGTACTAACATACAAGGATTCAGCATGTTAAACCAACTTACTGAAACATCCCTTAGGATCTGAGCTTCCCAGTCGAGTACCCTGCACGCAACATTAGGAGAAATACCATGTACATATTATTTCCCAATTCAGTGCATAAGTATATATATACCAGATACTAGACAGAAGAAGACTTCTCAGAATTCAGAGTACCTGACCACCGGCCAAAAGGACAACGGCCAGCTTCCCCTCCGAGATGGCTTTCAGCCCCTTCTTCCACCATCTTTCTTTGTCCTCAGGAGACCTGTCCTCCGCCTTGGAGACGCTAGATTCTGGCACGGGCTCGACAGCAGGCAATGGGATGCCTGTAATTGGGATGAACACCACATAACTCTAACTAAGGATGCCAGTTAAAGATTCACGTGACAAAGCCTTCTACATTGGAGCAATGAATATTCGTCCACCTCTCACCTTGTGATCCAAGGGAGCGCCGGATGATCCGATCGATCCTTGAAAGGTCTAGACTCTGAAGAACACAGCACAGAGCGTGATTTAGCAACTGTCAGAGTGTTAAGATGAAAGAAGAAAAATGCTGCAGACTTCCATCTGCCGACAGAACAAGAAAAAACAGTTCAAGGACATTAGTGGAACTGGGGATTGCCCAGAAACACATAACGAAACTATTAGTGCAACGAGTTATCTTATCCAAAAGTATTAACTTAACTGCTTGAAACCAAATCAATAAAACATTCCTAAAGAATTCCAGCTTAGAACGAAATCTATATGCATGAACTCCAACGCAGAACCAAGCCGTTACGCAGAATTCGTACCCCGTAATAAAAAGGTTTATGCAGAAACTAAAAACCAAATCTTTGGGCCCGGCACAGCCGGAACCAAGAGCGCATTGCTGCCTCACCTCGATGTCCCGGACGAGGAGCTCCCGGTCCTCGGGCGAGAGATCGTCCCAGAGCGCGAAGGCGCCCTCCTGGCCGTAGTCCTTCATCCTCTCGAGCATCGCCTGCGGCGGCGCGGCGCCCCACCTCCCCACCGGCCCCGGCGCCGACAGGCCGACCACCATCTCCTCCTTCATCCCCTTCAACTCTCTGCTCCGCTCCGCTCCTCACCGCCCGCAGCGCCCACCGCACAAGCAAGCAGCAGGAGCAGGTAGTGGGAAATGGGACGGAGAGAAAAAGAGAGAGGGATTAGAAAGAGAGGCACCTAAGCCGGCTAATGCTGTTTATTGTGTGCGAACAGGGTGAGGAACTGAGGGAGAGGAGATCTGTGATTGGACGATCATACTGGTTTGGCCAAAGATGCCAACTCGGACGACCGATTGTTCACGGATCGCCGTCGCCGGTGGGTGGACCGCCTGCGCGTTTATATACCGGGCGTGATCCCTGTGCAAGTGTGCATGTGTCGTTAACTCGTTATACATGTCCAACGGGCCGGCCCGGCCTCCCGGCACGGACCCATGCCAGGCATGGCCCACAGTGGGTTGGGCCAGCACGACACGTCGTGCCTCCCGGACCGTGCCGACCTACAGCCTGTTCGTTTGGCTGTGGCTTGTCGTAAACGATCATAAATTTTCAGCTGGAACAGTATTTTTCTCTCACACAAATCAGCCAGCAGTACTTCTTCACGAACCAGCCAACCGAACAAGCTGCTAGGCTTCGTGCCTGCCCAACGGCCCAGACACAACCTGTCGGGCCACTTTTCGTACCGGGCTGGCCCGAAAAGCACGCCACGGCCAACGGGCCAGGCCAGCCCGAGGCCCACATAATGCTAACAGAGAGAGAGAGATCAGGGAAGGGGAGGTAGGGACAGCTATGCAAGCCGCGAGAGGCGCGCGGCAGCGGCGCGCTCACCCCTGAGAAGCCTTCGACCGGTGCCTCCTTGTCACATGCCGACCGCGTTAGGGCCGCACGCCACCGCCTCCTCGCCGCAGGCGGCGACGCCATGGACGCGCCGCAGCAGCGCAAGGCCATGCCCGTGTGGCCGCGTGTGGCTCCAACCTCCTCCTCCGCGACTTCTCCGCAGGGCCGCACACCACTGTTGAGGTTGCCCCTGGCTGCTCAAGTGCTCGTCCATGGTTTGCTCGGATCTGAGAGAAATCAAAGGAGAGAAAATGAGAGACGTGCTAGTGCGGTGGAAGGATGGAAAGAACTGGAACTGAACTGTGAGGCCATTGAATCCGAAGTGATAAGGTTATTGGACCCAGCAGAAAAAAAAGAGGTGAAGACGTGAGGTGATAAGGTTCTGGTGGTCCCCACCAATAAAGAAAGAGTGTTCGTATTTTTTAGGAGCGTGAGCGGCTGTCGGTCTACTCTGCTGGGTAAGTTGTAGCTGGTGTGTATATTATTTGATAGGGGATGTGGGTCTACACCGGGCCTAAGTAAATTTAGCGGGCCGGGCAGGGTCACCCGACGTGCCTAAGGAGTAGCCCAGGCACGGCCCTAAGCATTGGGTCAGGCTGGCCCGAGCCCGCTGGGAACCGTGCCATGCTAGGACCAGGCCAAAATAGCGGGCTTTGGGCCGGAGCAGCGGGCCACGGGCTGCATGGCCATCTATATGTGTCGTCTGTCTCACACTCTCATCCTCCTGGATTAATTTGGACGCGAGCAGATTACAGCGAACGGCGTTGGACTGTTCCTGAAACAAGAAATCTAACCCTGTCATCTTCTGTGGGGGATATGGTTGTATTTTGGTCAAGATTATTTATTATAAACCCTCTCTATTAAGTACTGTACCAATCAGTTCCCCATTCGTTTTCTGCAGGTTCAATTTCGCATTGCGGTGGATCTTCAGGAGAAGAATTCAGGCAGTTCTGGACTTCTTGTTCACAACTGTAGTAGTAAAATGTGCAGAATTCAGGCAACTATTAATACTAAAGCTTTTGTCATAGGCGACTACTAATTTTGTGAGTTGTGACCTGCGAGGACGACGACCAAGGACAGCTAAACCAAGAACATCCATCTCGTTGCCAGTGCCTGCCCACTTCCTCCCATTTTTCAGGAAAAAAAAATGCCTGCCCATTTCAGGCCTCTGTTTGTGTCTTTCTTAATCGGTTCATCACATGATCCAATGCAAATATATGAAATAGGATAAACCATCACCTACCCCCCACGCCCAACCCAGTGTTTGACTGACACGGAGGGTCATTAGAGGGCACCTAATCTGTGGCCTTTGTACTGACAGGAGACAGCTAGGAGTAGCAATAGATGCAGCGAGATGGTGGAGGCATGATGGAGCATGTCCCGTGCATGGGGTTCGCGTAAATTTTCATTTTTGGAAGCTTATGTGTACTCAGGTCATGTTTAGATTGGGGCTATGAATTAGTATTTGGTATCGTAATATTTTCGTTTGTATTTGACAATTATTGTTCAATCATGGTCTAACTAGGCTTAAAAGATTCGTCTCGTAATTTACAACCAAACTATGTAATTAGTTATTTTTTTATCTACATTTAATACTCCATACATATACCAAAGATTTGATGTGATGGAGAGAGAATGAAAAAACTTACGATCTAAACGAGGCCTGGCTGGTTGCCATTGCCCATGCATACCACCTGATGATCTGCACGCTACGAGCATGACTGCCTGACGACGCGTCGGTCTGCAGCCCAGGCTCTCGTCTTCATGGCCGATCAGATGACAGACGAGTAAACTCGCATGCATTCATGCTCGCGTCGCCCACGTTTGCATTTACATGACTGTCTGACAAGCGCCAGCACCAGCAATACAAAACTTCCATGATCCATCCATTCAGGCATGGCGGACGATCAGTACTTGTTGTAGCTATTCCATGCACGCATGCTCCAGCTCAGCTCAGCTCAGGTCATGTTTAGTTCTAAAAAATTTTCACCCAAAAATGTCACATCGAATCTTGCAGTACATGCATGGAGTACTAAATATAGATGAAAAACAAAACTAATTGCATAGTTGGGTGAGAAATCGCAAGACGAAACTTTCGAACCTAATTAGCCTATAATTAGACACTAATTGTCAAATACAAACGAAAGTGCTACAGTAGCCAAAAACCAAAAAAAATCGGCAACTAAACGCGCCCTCAGTTGAATCCGTGGCTGACAGTATTTGCTCTTGTTTCTTTCCTCACTTTTTTCCCAAGCTTGGGCACGGACTCAAATTCACTATAGATACGTATGTATTTGTCTCAATTCATATGTGTTGAAGTGAATTACAGTGAATACACATGTATTCCACCAGGCCATAGTGAATGAAGAGATTATTAACCTCAGGCACATCACATCCACTGAACATTTGACATTTCAATGAGTGATGGCACGCTGTAGCTTTTGTTTCAGGAAGTAACGTGTCGACGATGCAACAGGTGTTGAGTACTACAGTACATGGAACTGAAGAAAAGGGGCCGGCAGATCATCAGCCTGCAGCAGATCACCGACACCAAGCTGCCTTCTGGGTTCTGTCTAGTCTGGCTCTGGGCAATGAAAGGCTTGCATTCCAAGCGAGTTTCTAGTTCCTATCCAGAGAAGAAGCATCACCTTTTGTCGCCCCCCCCCCCCCCCCCCCCCCCGGGTAGATTGATTGATCCGCTAGGCAGTGGTACCTTTTACAGCTTCGCTTTTCACCCATCTTTTGTCGGTTGCCATCTTTAGACTTTGCTCTGGAGAAAGGCATAGCTTTTCTGTCACTCAACCCAAACAAAAATCATCACCTGTTCGTTTGCTCGTTTCTATAGTTTATAAGCCGATTGATGTTATTTTGTTGTGAGAAAAATATTATATCATGACTGATAAGCATGGCTGATACGATCAAGTGAACTATCATAGCTAATACGATCAAGCGAACACCATGTCAAAGCATGAACGAACACACAGATAGATATAGATAGAAAGAAAGAAAACTGCCAATGTACATCTGCAACTGCAAGATCTTGTGTTAATCAGTTGGAGGCACCAACCGTATCAGATTACCAACCCGATGGTATGGTTTTGGTTTGGTGACATGTCACTGGCTCTCGAGCTAGCAGGCCAGGCCATCATAAGTGGATGTTTAGTTTCTCCTTCTAAATTTTAGTCTATTTCATTAGATGTTTGACACATACATGGAGTATTAAATATAATTTAATTACGAAACTAATTACACAGTTTGTAACTAATTTATGAGACGAATCTTTTAAGCCTAATTAGTCAATGATTTGATAATGTGATGTTATAGTAAACATGTGCTGATAATGGATTAATTAGGCTTAAAAAATTTATCTCGTACAGTACTGACGGATTATGTAATTTATTTTTTTATTAGTATCAAACACCCACACCCTTATTTAACACCTCCGGATCCCAACACCCCGGGGTGGCGAGGGCGCTGCTGGTGCTGAAAAGGAGCCGCATCCTGTCAGTCACCGGACGGCAGATGAGATGAGATGGGATTCAATTCAACCGCGCTGGCGAGCACAACCACCACCGGGTAGTGTAGTGCTGAAGACACGGAAAGATTTTTCACGTCAGAGATGAGGCGATCTGGGATCGCATTCGCATCAGATCAGGCTGCCAAGCACAAGAAAAGTGCCAAAGGATTTGGTCATGGCTTCAGGCTCTGCCTCGTTTCTCTGCAGACACGCAAGCATATATGCCCGCACAGCCTCAGGAGACGCAGCAGCTCCTGCATTCTTCTGATCTTCCTCACACAGCTTCTGAAGAAAAAAAAATCGGAGTACGTAGTACCCATTCATTGGTGTTCATCATTATATTACAACTGATCATCATGGACCACAAAATGCCAGATTTGCCGGCCAAGACATGTTAGCTTGAACTTATTAGCCGACTTATCAGCTTAGTATTTTTTTCTCATAATAAAACAGCTTCAGCCGACTTTAATATCAGCCGAACAGGCCTACTGCCCTACTGGTTCTGGTGCTCCTAATCGGCTTTAGCGACCGCATGCACTGTGCTGTAGGGCGAAGGACACAGTGGCTGCCGCTGCACTGACTCTGACTCGTGAACTCATCACTGCTGTGTGATTGTGCCGTTCATTCATTCATTCATAGGTCTGGAGTCGCTGTCGTGCGAAGGACCTACCCTAATCCTATGGTTGCAAAAAACTTGACCTCTGAACTAGAGGACCTTGCACTGGTTTAATTTGACATGATGTGTCCTGCTTAGAATTCGGTTAGCATCTTTTAGTAAAAAAAAGCTGAAAGGAATGCATGTGTGTAGATAGACATGAACTTTGGTCTCACTCTCAACCACCTCCATCCGTCCACATGTTGGTCTTTTCTTTTCATTTCTAGCCTGAAATTTTGTCTAGAAGCTTTAAATTTTTGTCCCGGAGCCAGCGAATCATGGAGTTTATCCGATTGTTTTGAAAGAATTCCGTTCTTCATCCAAACTGACCTGTTCAATATAAACTGTAGCTAATTACTTTAAAAATAGTTAATTTTGATTTACTTCCTCCGTTCCAAATTATAAGACGTTTTGGCTTTTCTAGATACGTTGTATTTGCTATGCACATATATATACACACCATGTCTAGATATATAGTAAAAGCAATATATCTAGAAAAGCCAAAAAAATCTTATAATTTGGGATTGATTTAGTACTTTTTTTTATCTGATCTATGCTTCTCATGGCCAGAGTTTTCAGCACTTTGCCTGATCTATTTGTTCTGAATGAGGCCAATTCTTTTTTTTAACGCAAGAATGAAGCCAATTCTGCACTGCACAACAGCAGTTTCACATGTCTCGAAAAAAATCTCCTGCCAATTGTTTCTGAAAAGCATCTGTTTTTGAAAAATCTCCTGCCAGTTTTTGGCGTGCCAGAAAACTAAAGGGGAACCATTATATATTTGTATACGTGACAAAAAGAATTAAAAATAAAAGAAGAAATGTGTGGTGAAAATTTGACAGCTGACCTAGAGCAACTAACAAGAGATGTCCACTTGCTAGCAAAAGTCTTTTGGCTTTGCACGTACCACGCGCATATATGCTTCTTGTTGGTGAGCCTTAGGACATCATTCTACCTTAATGATGTGAATTAGGCCAACATTATTCTGTTAAAAGTTGCATCTCGTCATGAGATGGCATGGGATCAGATTACCAGGCCGAACCTTCAGCTTGATATGGCATCTGCAGCTTCAGTGTGACAACCAATCATTGACCAGCTTCTATCTGCATACTCCATTTGGAGGCCCAGTCAGCTTTGTTTGTACTTTGCAGTGTCCACAAGCTTTTTTACAGATGACAAAGCCCAGCACCACAGATTTTTTTTTTTAATTTTAACACTTTTTGATAACTAATTTTAAATCTAATACTGCAAGTTTTTTTTAAAACTAACACTTTTGGTCGCGCCTATTGCCCTGGCGCGGCCAAATGCCTCTGCCGCGCTATGCATGGTGGCGCGACAGAAGTCTGACGTGGCCGCGACCGGTTTCGGTGACCGTTGACGTGGCAGCTCTTGCCGCACCACCGATCTTGGCGTGGCAGTGCCGCGCCCTGATCCATAGCGCGGCAGAGTCGAATAAATACCGCATGGTCAGCCGCCCACCCACACGCACCCTGCCCGCCCGCCTACCTCCAGCGCCCGCACTCGCCCATCCGCCGCTAGCGCCGCCAGCCGCCGCGCAGCGCCCCGCGCCAGCGCCCGCCCGGCCACGCCGCGCCCGCGCCCGCTCGGCCACTCCCGCCGCGCAGTGCCCGCGCCGGCCACGCCACGAACGTCGGCGCGTCAAGGTCGCCCACTCCCAAGGTACCTCCTCTCGATTTCATATTTTTTTGCTTATTATTAATTTAGGATAATTAGTGATTTAGGATAGTTAGTAATTTAGGATAGTTAGGGTTGATTTCATATTTTTTGATTATTTTTGATTTAGGATAATTAGTGATTTAGGGTAGTTAGTAATTTAGGATAGTTAGGGTTGATTTCATTTTTTTATTATTGATTTAGGATAATTAGTGATTTATGATAGTTAGTAATTTAGGATAGTTAGGGTTTTATGATTGATATTGATTTATGGTAGTTAGTGATTTAGGATAGTTAGGTTAGTGAATTTGTCGGTGATTTTCGTAGGATCGAGGTTGTGTGTTCTAGTATAGTTAGGATTTTGGGTTTAGGGATTGTTTATGTATTTATTATTTAGTTTATAGTTAGTTATTTAGTTAAGAATTTTGGGTATAGATACTAGTTTACTCTAAACCTAAAAGGATTTAGGTATTTTAGGGATTGATTATGTATTTATTATCTAGTATAGTTAGAATTTTGGGTTTAGGGATTTAGGATAGTTAGGTTAGTGATTTGTTTGTGAACTTACTAATGTTAATTTAAATTTTGTTAATTTGAATACTCTAACGCTTTGTTTATCAATTTGTAACAGGATGGCTCCTCCCACGTAGTACCCGTTGTACCCCATTTTTGAGGTGGAGTATGACGACCAGCACCGAGCACACATCTTGAGTGACAATGACGCAGAGGTGTTCTTGCCTCCTTTGAGGCCCCGCACGCATACCAAGGCGCGCCAGTGGGACGAGCGTTATGCGCCGTACATACGGCGTGCCGGCTTCTTCGAGCTTGTCCGTGTTGTCAACCACGGTCTTTCACTCTTTGACCCAGCACTACTTACTGCAGCCGTAGACAGGTGCAAGTGCATTCTTTGTACGTAAACTTTCTTCTAACAAATTTAAGGTAACTAACAGTCGTTCTATTCTTATAACAGGTGGAGGCCTGAGACCCACATGTTCCACCTACCTTGTGGCGAGATGACCTTGACGTTGCAGGACGTGAAGGCTATTTTAGGCTTTCGGTTGGGGGGACTTCCAGTGACAGGGATAGTTGACAACGATCACTGGAGAGAGCTGGTGGCTCAGTTTACTGGCTTTCTTCCACCGGACGACGATGCTTCTAAGAAAAATAAGTGAGTAATTTAAGCCTATTTAATACTTGCATTGCTTTCATGCAGCCATGGGGTCTCATTTTCTTTGGTCAATTTCAGGAAAAGTTCTCGGGTTTCGTCGTCCTAGATCACGGAGCGCTTTGATTACTTGGACCCATAGGCTGAGGAGGCTCTGATCGATAGGTTCGCTCGTGTGTGGCTCTGGCACTTTCTTGGTGCTTTTCTCTTTTCAGACGCCTCAGACAACATGATCAGCTGGATGTTCCTTAACATACTATGACAGTCGTGGGAGAACATAGCGGCGTACAGTTGGGGTAGCGCAGTCCTGGCATGGACGTATCGACAGCTATGCGTTGCCTGCCGTCGCACCTCAGGATATGCGAACCTTGGGGGTTACTCGTACCTACTTCAGGTGTGGTGTTGGGAACGATGGCCCGTTGGGAGGCCCCTTAATAATGGTTTACGGGTAAGTACTTCGGTTCACTATATTTTTAGAGACAGTTACAAATGAATTTATTATTAATGGCTAATTCATTATCGTGTTCAATGCAGCCATGGAATGGGTAGGATACACTCCCTACAACTCTGTATATTTGGACGAAAGCAGAGTTAGTTAGAGGGAATGCGAGGCGCAAGTACAGGAAGTACACGAACGGTCTCGACGTCCTGACACAGCACCAGGTTACGCTCTCTTTACTATCATACCTGTGTCTTTTTCGATGTACACTATATCACAACCTAACTCAATTACGAAATTTTAGGTGCATTGGTGTCCTTGGGATTCTCCGGAGCTCCAGGACTATCTCAATCCTATCACTAGGGATGAGTCAGACGAGTATCGCTGTGACGTCCCTCTTATTTTCTTCTATGTGGTCGAGATTCACTTGCCCATCCAGGTCTACAGACAGTTTGGGAGAATGACAGGCTGCCCACCACCGCTTTACTCCACCAACCAAGAATTGCACGGATGCGTTATCGATTAATAACAATGCTATAATCCAGATGTGTGTGGTACAACTAACATCGTTTTGTTGCAGGTATGACTGTAGGAAGAGGTACAAGACCAAGGATTGGCGTGTGACACATAGCTCGCGCATCCATTTGTGGCAGAACAGGGTATGACATCCGGTCCATGCAGGTTCTCCACACGACTAGCACACCTTCGATGAGTACCTGCGGTGGCTTCATAGGTCTACGAGGACACATATCAAGCCCCCATACACTGACGTGGCGATTGACGAGGACTCGGAGGAAGATGTCATCGAAGATGTGTACGACGTTACCACTAGGGAGGACACACAGCTGGAGAGAGCCTCGCTTCAAAGATACGCGGTAATATACTTGAATGGTACAATTTGTTATCTTTTTTGTATTAAGTATGTGTACTAAAACTATCCAACCGCATTTCTATACCTAGGCGACATAATTGTCAAAGCTATCCAACGAAGCAGCGTTTCGGCTTCACGAGTCTAGAGGTCAGGGGCCAGGCGTTCTCACGGCTTTTGTGGAGGTAACATAAACTTGTTCGTTCCAAAAATATTTCTTTAGTGTATATGCGTTTGGATATTGCACTAACTTTAACGTCTATTTATGTAGAAGATGAAGAAGAGCTGCAGGAAGCTAGCTCAAAAGCTGAGCTGCATGGACACTCCTTATGAGGAACCTCCACTCCCGGCGTGGTCGGATGACACGTCTTTAGTCTCTTTGAGGACATCAGCCGGCTCTTCTCAGCTGATGACTTTGGCGCGGTCAGGTGCCACTTCCGTGGTGCGTACACCACCACATCATAGCACTGGGAAGGACCCTGCAACCGAGAACGACGAGGACGATGATGACGACGACCCCCCGGGCTTCCGCAGATAGCACGACCAGTGAGACGATTGGTCGTAGCACGAGATCAGCATGTCTCAGCTAGGTGGTGCCCCGCTTGATACCCAAGAAGCCTCATAGGTACTATCAAAGATAGTTTATTTAAATACATAGGCTCTATGAACTAACGATCATAAAGAATTATAAGTAATCGTGCATATTATATACTTACAGGGTACGAGCCGTACGCACCATCGACGCGACCATACCGACGTTGGCTACACTCTCAATGTGTTGCCAACAAATCCGAAGAGACAGAGGCGTCCGAGGGATCCTTACACTCCTGGGTTTTAGTTTGTTAGGTCAAACGAATATTGGCATCCAAAACTTGTGGGATTATGTTATGTCAAACTTATATCAAAACAATGAAAATGTTATGTGGCAGCTTGTCAACTTACGCACAGACTTTATTTATCTGTTTCATATTTATTTCTTTACATCGCGGCAGCACTACCGGCAAGATTAAGTACCAACTAGTTTGGAAACCGATAGTCCCGACGTATCTCGACGCCGATAGCAATTTTTCATAATTGATTAGTTAAATTGGTGGTTAACTATATTATAAAAGACGGAAAACAAATCATTGGCTTATCAAATTCTCTATTCGGCCATGAAAAAAATTCAACAAAAGACAGAAACAAATCTAATATTGATTTTACGTCAAGCAATACTTAGAATAACTCCCACTATCGGCGCGACGCATTCGGATTAAACCGTTTAGGTACCGCGCCATGTTCAGGACATGCTGCTCGGGCAGGCGGGACTGGGTGCGGTATTTATTCGGCTCTACCGCGCCACAGATCAGAGCACGACAAGAGCTGCCACGTCAACGGTCACCGAAACCGGTCGTCACCACGTTTGAAAGCTCTAGTTTTGTTTTGGTTAATTGATGAAACCCTAAGTGCTAACCTAGTTTATCAAAGTGATTATGAGATAGGTAGCACTACTCCAAGTGATGAAGCAATGGCGAAGATCATGACGATGGTGATGTCATGGTGATGATCAAATGCTTGAACTTGAAAAAGAAGAAAGAGAAAAACAAAAGGCTCAAGGCAAAGGTATAAATAGTATGAGCCATTTTATTTTGGTGATCAAGACACTTAGCGAGTGTGATCATATTTAGGTTAGATAGCTGTACTATTAAGAGGGGTGAAACTCGTATTGAAATGCGGTTATCAAAGTGCCACTAGATGCTCTAACTCATTGCATATGCATTTAGAATCTAGTGGAGTGCTAACACCCTTGAAAATGCTTTTTGTGAAAATATGCTAACACATGTGCACAAAGTGATACACTTGGTGGTTGGCACATTTGAGCAAGGGTTAGAAACCTCACTAGTGGAGTGTCTGTCCGTAGAGTGCGGACAGTCCGACGGTGCCACCGGCACCCTAGACAGAAAAGACAAAGGTTTACAGAGTGACCGGACGCTGGTGGTGTAGTGACTGGACGCTGGGTTTAGAGTCCGGTCAGTAGTAGCAGTGAGCACGCGTCTCAGTCTTGTGACCAGACGCTGGCGCAAAGAGTGACCGGACGCTGGTAGGGTGCATCCGGTCAATGCTGACGTACGCTGACGTGTGGTGCACAGTGGAGACATTGAGTGACCGGACGCTGGGTGAGTCCGGTCGAGCATGATCGGACGCGTCCGGTCATGAAAATTCACGTTTGGAACCTTATTGGAAACGACCGGACGCTGAGGTCCAGCGTCCGGTCACTTTCTAACTGACGCGTCCGGTCATCAATTGACCATTGTAATCGGGAGATCGGCGTTTGAAGCCGATGACACGTGGCGCACATCGCATGACCGAACGCTGAGGTCCAGCGTCTGGTCAATCTGACCGGAGCGTCCGGTCGGCCCGTGTTTAGTGTTGTGAGTAGCCCAACGACTCTATTTCGTGGGGGCTTCTATTTAAGCCCCATGGCCGGCTTAAGCTTACTCTCTTGGCCATTTGCATTGACATAGCAACCTTATGAGCTTAGCCAAAGCCCTCCCACTCATCTCCATCATTATTTCATCATCATTGTGAGATTGAGAGAGAATCCAAGTGCATTGCTTGAGTGATTGCATCTAGTGGCACTTGGCATTCATGTTTCGCTGCGGGATTCACTTGTTACTCTTGGTGGTTGCCGCCATCTAGACGACTTGGAGCAGCAAGGATCGTTGAGCGGAGGTTGGTGATTGTCTTCGGCTCCGATCATGGTGATTGTGAGGGGTCTTGTGCCTTCCTCGGTGGAGAGCCAAAAGGTAACTCTAATGGATTACTCGTGTCATTGAGTTACCTAACTTATGGGTTGGTTCTTGCGGTGTCCAATTGTGTGCACGAGGTTTGTGCAACACCTCTTAGCCGCCGAACCACCAAGTGTTGGTCGACATAACGGGGACTAGCGTGCCGGCAAGCACGTGAACCTTGAGAGAAAAATTAGTTGTCTCTTACCCTTTTGGTATTCTCCCGGTGATTGATTTAGTATTCATCTTGTGATTGGTTCACTCTTCTACACGGTGGTATAATTATCCTACTCACTCATTTATATTCTTACAAACTAGTTGTGACAAACTCTTTAGTGTAATTAGAATTGAGAGCTTGCTTTGTTATTTTAAGTTTATCTAGTGGAGCTCTTTAGAGTAGCAAGTTTGAGAGCTATTATTGAGTAGTAACATTGCAAGTTGTGTGATTAGTAATCATTGCAACTAGAATTATTTGATAGGTGGCTTACAACCCCTGTAGAGCTAGAGCAAGTTTGCATCTCGCTATATGTCATACTAATTAAATTGCTCTAGTTGATTTGTAGATTTTTAAATAGGCTATTCACCCTCCTCTAGCCATATTAGGACCTTTCAACGTCAGACCTCTGCCACGCCACCATGCATGACGCGACATAGACATTTGGCCGTGCTAGGGCAATAGGCGCGGCAAAAAATGTTAGTTTTTTTAAAAAACTTGCAGTGTTATGTAATAGAACCGACCAATTATACGAGATTAAGTAAGAAAATCTTCCGCCGAAGCAGATAATTTAGCAAACTTAAGCCCGTATAACCCGGTAGTCTGTGAAACCACGAAGGATTTCAAACTAATCGACATACAAACCAAGATCGTACAAGTTTAGCAAGTACCGTCACACGTTACATAAAGTTCACAATGACAGTGGATACATCAGAGTTTAGAACATAAAGTTATTACAACCCACGTTCAACTGAAATAGCAGAAGCAAATAGTTTTAAAACCACACACACACTTTTGATTCAGATAAAGTGCCAGTAGGTAGTCATCTCCAACAAAAGCATCAGATGAGAGATACGGAGTGACCATTTGCCCTTGGTCCTAGTTATCACCCATCGTCGGGTACAGACAGTTAATGCAATAGCCGTAGTACATTTGACCATCTGCAACAACAATGGGAACAACACCCTGAGTACGAGAAGGTACTCAGCTAGACTTACCTGTCTTAAACCAAAATAAAGCGACACCAAGGAGTATGCAAGGCTTTCTTTAGTGGGCTAGCTGACTTGTTTGCGAAAAGCATAAGCTATCATGAAGACATCATTTTAAATACTTTGCATCATCTTTATTATAACCTATTCATCTAGGTAAGCACCTGTACTATAGCAATCACATGATTAACCAATAACATCCAGTTACCAATCTAGCTTTAGCATGTCCATACCATCTGGATAACCATCATTGTTCCATAATAATTACTACGATGCCATAGCTCGAGTCAAGTGCTCACTATCCAGGAGCGATGGCGATTCGAATCGATTCCTAACCAATTGGTGATTTATTCCTCACACAAACCATACTCACCGATCAAGTGAACTACAGATCACCAATGACACTTTTCAGGTAGCCATGGGACAATCTGGAGCCGCAGTACCCAGGGACCGCCCAACTATCAGGAATCAGGTCACACCTGCCCTTGGGCTCACTCTTCGTGACCCTGTCATACCTCCATCAGCACCAATATGCGCACCCATGTAGATCCTGGCCCGAATAGTGCCACTAGCTTCGCGGTCGAAAGGTACTTTATTCAGTCAGCTAAATGTGAGGCATGCATTCAACATGACAAGAGGGGCGAGCAACGATCGGTCCTTAATCGACACAGACGGAAACTAACAGCACCCCAGAACCCTGTCTGGTTACCTCCAACTTTTTCCGTTCGGTCTCCAATTATTCATCACACATGGTTAATTTCAGGCTATCATTCTTTCCATAGCTAAATTCTTCCAGTAACCATCTATAATATAGGTAATCGAGTATCACCAATCGCTACCAGTCTAAGCAAGGCTAAGCAGTTATTCGATTCTGACCAAACAGGGAAAAAAGGTAATAAGGTAGGCAAGGATAGTAATGAATGCATCAACGGTTTCAATCAACTCCTACAACTTAATGCAACAATATATAAACTCATATACATATAGAAAGAATTGCTTTTATAAAGTAGGAGACTTATAATACTCTGGGGCTTGCCTCGTTCGAACGAACTAGGTTGGTGATCCACACACTCCGGCAAGTCCTCTCCTTGCTCCTCTTCCTCTGGCACCTCCGGTGCCTGGACTTCTTATGGATTGGTCCCGGTCTGATCTTCCTAAACTGCTACTAGCAACTCCTCCTATGATCCTGTATGATGCAGAGGTATATGTGCTAATGCATAGGTGCATCGGAGAGATGACATGTAATAATCATGATGCATGAAATGTAGATGAGCATATTTAACTTTATTGGACATAGTCGTAGCAAAGCTCTTCTACAAGGTAGTCAACATCATCCAAGAACATGTACTACTATCTACTACGACCACCCTGTACTGACATGCCAGATCACCACAACAAATTAAGATACTTCAAAGATGCACCAAAGCGAACATTATTAACTAAACTCGCATTAAAGAAGATTATTTTATTTCATTTTAAACTAGGGCTACTACAGCAACATATATTTCTGGTGCTTATAAAAATCTAAGAAAATTACAGTAGTATAGTACTACTCTAAGTAGACTACCATAAAATTTTCATGGCATTTGGATAAGTAAAATAGCCTACACAAAAATGACAAGGCATAAATGCTTAAAAAGGCATAAATAGGAAACCTTAGTTAAAAGTGTCAAGCAACAGATTTCATATTTTTCCTAACATCCTTAAGGTACTGGGATACTCCCCACAAAATTTCATGGTCATAGGATTCCTAGATAATTTATAAAAATTTACACAAGTATCAATCAATGATAAAAGGAAAATCTATAACTCAAAAACCACACATGCAATGACTCTCAAATTTTTACCAGAGCTTCTACTAAGCAAGAATAGCTTACCCACAAAATTTCATAATTTTTTGGACCACAGAAACTCTAGATATAAAATAAACAAGTTTGCATGCATTCAAAAACACCTTTCAAGTTTCCATTTAAATCTTCTAAAATTTCTACTGTAAGTATCAAGACTATATTTTTCCTAAATACTAGACTTCCTAAGGAACACTACCAAATTTATTTCATAATTTTTGAAGCTACAAAACTGGAGCTACAATTATTACAAAACAGCATAGAAACCTGGAATATTTGCACTATCCTATTGCTCAACAGTCACTGGCAAGCGGGACCTACACGTCAGCTGGGACCACGCGTCAGCGACAAGAAAAATAGGGGACGGCTCACTCGATGGCGCGGCAACGACGAAACTCACCGACGGTGGCTCCTCCGGCGACATCGAAAGCACCGGCATGCTCTCCGCGATGAGGCGACTCGATTGGTGCCACCGGCGAGACCTAAGACCTAGCGGAGGTGGCACATCGACGGTGATGGCAGCTCGACCGAGCTCCGACGTGAGATGCTGGCGACGGCAAGCCATGGCTGCCTCAACCGAGCACGGCATGAGCTACAGGGGATCGCTACGGTGCTACCTAGGCAACGAGAGGAGGACGAGGGAGTTTCCAGCTACCCCGACCACGGCGGCCTCAACTCCGACGAGGACACGCCCATGGCGGCGGTGGCGGGAATGGACAATGCGTCCTTACCAAAGCTCAAACGGCTCAGCGGCGAGGTGGACGCACGGAAGGGGACTACGGTGGCGCTGGTATGGTGGCGATTGCACGACGTGGGCATGCTTTGCGCTGCCAATGGCGCCGGCGCGGCTGCGGCGCTGCGCTGTGCTTGCTGCGGGCGTCGAAGGAGAAAACAGAAAGCCGAATGAGAGCGCGGGAGGGAGTGGGCGAGTGCGGGGCGTGTTGAGGCGCGCGGTAGCTCGACGTGGCCTGGCTCGGCAGGACGTCGGCGACGTGTGGCCTCCACGCGGCGTTTGAATCTTGACGCCGGTCGGCCACTCGGCCTGACGAAGACGGCCATCAGACCCGCGATCAGAGCCTGACGACGCAATTTGACGACGTTCGTTCTCCTAAACTATGAAGTATTAGCTCATACAATCTACACAAGAGTTGTAGCTCTAAGTACCATCTATAATTCGTCTTAAACGATCAAGACCTAATTCGCAAAGGTTAAGGAGTAATGTCATCCCAAAGGTCGGCTTGTCAAACTGTCGGCGTCAAACACTTGTAAAAATTTTCCTAAGTGCTCAAAACAGTGAAAAGCTGATTTTTGGAAGCCAATTTCAAGCATGTTAGGAGCTAAACTAGTCTATGACACAAACATAAAAGTTGTTCCCCACATCAAATACTACAACTTTGCTTTAGTGACCACCTTCATGCAAAGTCTATAGCACGCAGTTCAAACTTGGTCAAACATGTTACATTCAAAGGATGACTTGTACTTGAACTCTGACCTAATGACCTATTTACCCTTAACCATGAATATCAAAGTTGTTCATAATGGTGCTCTAGACATGTTTAAGCTAATTGCAAGGTCACACACTCATTTCATGCATTGGTCACACATAGGGCTATCCAGTTCAACACACATAGCATCACTTAAGTACTGGATTAGACAAAATGATCTTCATAAACATTGTTCCACTAGTCATCATAAGTGTAGCTAATATGTTTTAGTGACTCACATCAACTACTTACACCTATTCACTCATGATCATAAGCATACACAAAGAAAACATGAAATAACAAGACATGTTTCATATGTTTCAAATGTAAAAGCGTAAATATGAATGCTTGATGCTCATGCTTATGCAATGCAAGTCAATTTATGCAAGGCTAACACCTAGGGTGTTACATGTTAGATTTAAAATTAGTTATAAAAAAGTATTAAAATTAAAAAAAAATCACACCACAAGAGAGCCTGCATCATTACAAGATCATCTCCCAAAGATCTCAACTGAAAAAAAACATGGGATACTGCTTATGCTAATTTGTTGTAAGAGAAAAACATGGGATACTACTTATGCTAATTTGTTGTGAGAGAAAAACATTGTTGGTTCGCTAAAAAATATTGCTGAAGTAGTGCCGCAGGACAGTCAGGACATCAAAATTTACAAGGAAGCTTTGAGCCCTAGTCTCACAAGTCAATGCCTGGACCTCTCAGAACAGATTTTTTGTAGCTGTTCTGAAAATAGTTCCAAGGAGGCAAGGACCACAAGCAAACGGAGATAAGACCTGTGATCTGTACTTGAGTACTTTCCATGGCATCCAATGCATCTCCCAACAACTGATGTTGGCATCAACATTATAACTCAACCACAATGTGGTAACCCAAACAAAGAACAAGCATAGCTGCCATCCACATTAAAGTACTTCAAGATTGAATGAAGAAAGTACACATCAAAATAACATTTTCAACTCAAATAAAAGCGAAACTTTGACCAGTGCAGCAGAAGCCAAATACAGGTAGAACTTAGTCCGATGTCACGATGCACATTAAAAATCTACCAAGTTACATAGTAATACACAGATGTCTGTTCGTAGACACAGTACAGCCCAGATCATTTCCTGGGACATTGAGGCTGCTCTAACAAGTAACAATGCAACAAGTGAATGCATGATCAAGTGGCTACAAAAACACAAACAATAGAAAGTATTGCCAAGTCTACCACCAGACAGCTTCCTGTGAATTAGACTAACTGATCCCATCAGCGCAAGGTAGCATATGACAACTATATTAGACTATTAGTTATGGATCCTCTACACAATTACAACGAGCTGCAGTCTTGCTTGCAACATGCATCCTTGTTGAGGCAAGGGCCAAAGAGAGCTAAGACTAGTACTAGGACTTAAGTTTGCTTTTGATCTGTCCTTGCCAGGTAAGAACTTTCTTTCATATTTCCCAGATTGAATTCACTGGGGAGGGAACCAACCACTACCGTAGAACTTATCTGATGACCTTAGCATAACATGATTGACTTGCGCGTGGTTTCTGTTACCATCATAAGCCGAAGCAGACCAGTTGGCTGCAGTGTTTTTATTCATGTTCTGTGGTGGAAGGTAGTAGTCTCTATTACCATCGTAAGCTGAAGATCGATATGCTCGAGCGTCATCAAGAACAGGAATATCACCCAGGAGAGTCCTGAACGCAAACACAAGGCATGGGTCTGACCAGACATGTTGAAATAGCAACAACAGGGCAGATCCAGGCAAACCATCAGATGTTTCACCTTGTCCTGCCTGTTGTCGCAGCTGGTGCATTCTGGCATCCAGCATCTCCTGAAGAGTGTGGGAAGGATGCTCCCTGTATTTGATTGGGAACTGAAGGGAGGTTTTCTGCTGAACTCCTGGTAGATTCTCCATCTTTCCTCTCAGGAAGTACAGAAGAATTCGTCTTTCGCCTAGGTTTTTGGATTTGCTTTGGTTGTGGCTCATTAGTTATGTCTGTCTGTGTGCCGCTATGTCCATCTTTGGGTACGTTATTTGCTTCCTGGCTAATCTTCAGTGCAGCTAAACGAGGTGATGATCTCAGAGGTACAGCAATCCCTTTGACAGGTTTAGTTTTGTACTTCTTTTCCTTTGGTTTCTCCTTTACATTTGCTCCTTTCCTAGTGACAAAATTAGCTTCCCCTGGAGTCTCTTCTACGGAGCCTGATTGGATGTTCTTACCTTCTGAAGCTTCAACCTGATCAGCTTCCCTTTGGATTGAGTTTATATCATCAGGCTTAGACAGTGTAATATTTTCAGCATTCTCTCCACTTTCTGGATTTAGCACAGCATCTCCCAGTGCATTGGTACCTTTCGGTAGATCATATCGATTAGACTCATCAGCAGTATCCAGTTGTGTATGATCCGATAGTTTTCCTGTCTGAATTTTACAAAACAAATCAATAGTTGGGGTAGTAACAGTCAATTATGAAAGAGCAATAGCAACAAGAAAATAATTCCTTCCAATTCACTCAGAGTACAAAAATGCATCATAATTCAGATGACAGCCTACATCAATACAAGATGCATCTTACATCAACCATAACGGAGGTGCATTGCAAGTACACATTGGACAGACTCAGAACCAGTGTCTATCAAGAGCAATGCATGTGTTCAGGTGCATATAGGATTTTTCCCCCAAAAGGACGGCAAGGGATGATTTGCCAGTGCACATAGGAAATATGAAATGAAGCTTTTTACAGTCCTTGGGGGAAGGACCAAAATTACAACTAAGGATTCGGTACCTCCCAAGTTATAATTTGTGGAGCCTCTTCATACTTCTCGAAGGATGGTAAAATAGTTCATATGAAATTCATACACCTGTGCCTTAAAAAGAATCAAAATACCTTAAGAATGAACTCCTTGTTGATTTGCATCTAATTGTCAATCCAATATTCTAGCTAAGACAGGGTATCAAGGGAAGTTCAGATGTGGGTCAAAACTTGAAGATGCAACTTACATGATGAGATTGGCCCCCTTCAGTATGCAGGTCCCCAATTTTTCTCTTGTTTGGCAATCTAACACATTGACTGATGTCTCCAGATTCAAGATAACGGTGCACATCCTTGAGAGAGCGAAATTCATATCCATTGATTGGATCAATATAGAACTGCGGATCAAAATGAACTGACTGGTTACAGTTGCGGAACAAATGGCTTATAGAAAGTCAGGCATCACAATGAAGCCTTAAGTAACACGAGATAACATGTTAAAAAAAAGGTCAAAAGAAACTTATCAGTTTGAGATATTTTCACAATCGAATCAGGGGATCGACGATATACCATGTCACCCTTGACTCTAGATCCATATCGGTTCTTTCTAGGTCTGTATTCTTTCAACCAACCATCAGGCTCCTCTCCAGCAGGCTCTGTCTTGCCATCAACCTAAGCAGGTAGTAGCAAGTGGAAATGTAAGCAAAACTGTCAAATAGGACGGCCACATAAAAGAAAAAGAAAAGGAGAAAGGGAAGGACCTTCAAATCTACATACCAATGCAACAGATTTTGCAGGAACAATCTTGCTTTGAGTTATATAATCATCAGAGCCCTCACAAGAATCCATAGTTACGCCCTGTAGACAAACAGAAGATCATGTTTAGGTCAGCGAGACAATGTTAAGTCACACAAGGAAGCATAGGCATGTTTGGATACAAAAGTATTTTTGGAGTTTTAGGAAAATACCAAGGTTTTGTAGCGCCATGAAGTGTTTGGACACAACATTATAGTTTTTAAAAAACCAAAGTATTGCTAAAACTGAATTCTGTTTGGAGTTTTAAAAACTCCACTCTAGACCTCTTTTTTCTAAACCATGGTTTTGCAGGTCTATGGGTTCTAAAACTGCAGTTTCTTAGTACCACAGTTTCTTAATTAAGTATGAATCCAAACAGGGCCAAGTATGTTATCAATAAGGAAGTATGAATGGAGTTTGCTTTGTATTTATGTTCTTCAATGAAATGCATTGCCTCATGTGTTGCGCTAAGAAAACTAATGGAACAAGGGCACAAGGCCATGGAGGGATGTAGCACTAGGCTCAAAACAAACATGAGAACCTGAAATTGTATTTATCCATTCCTAACTCGAATTCACTCATTCGGTCATTAATGGAGCGTGACAATCTAAGCAAATCCTATCCCAGAGATGACCAGCTATGTCCATGAGAAGTGAGCTTCCCAGCTGTCAAAAGAAAAGTGCACATCCCAACTTCAAAGAACCAGTTCGCCATACAATCTCAGATTCTAAAAGAACCAAAACACTTTTAACTATGAGGTCAAATATTATATAACCTGTCCAGCAAGTTGCTTTGATGATTAACTGAATAAAAAAGTTATAAAATAAAGCTCTAAATACCTAAGTCTCTACAACTAAAAAGCAGCGATAGTTTTCGTCCACCCGGCTAATCACCGCGTGCCATGCGATCCCTGACCACCCGGCGTTCACCTCGCCTCCCTTCCCCCTTCACCCCGGCCCGCATCCACCGCGCCCTGTAGCCTGCGATACCGCAGCCTCGCGCCCCCTCCCTCGCTACGCCTCACGTCACGCCCGATCTCCCCTCCTCCTCGCGCCTCCCATCGACGATCGCGAGACCTCGCCCTTGCCCTCTCCCTCGCTCCGCCGTCGCCAGCAACACCGCCTCCTGCTCGCGCCGGAGTTGCTCCGGCGACCCGACACCGCCGGACGCCGCCCCCGCCCCGACGCAGGATCCTCAGGTGTGCCAATCCCTTCCTGCTGTGCGAAACCGAGCACCGAACCCTAACTGATCCCCAGGTGTGCCTTTCACATGGCTGCAGCCCAGGAAGACACAAATACGCAAATAAGGTAAATGCCATTTCCTTACTTCTTCCAGTTTCTAATTCCTATATGACTTTAGAGAAAAAACATTAGTACTCAGGGTTGATGGTCTGGTTGGCATGAAGAAAAAAAAAAACTTTTGAACATTACTGATGTAGTGTCAAAACCTGAAATAGTTTTTTACATTGGTTATTTAGCGTCTTTTTTTTTTGCTAAGAAATGTGATATATCACATTAAGCAGTCCATTGGCTTTACAGCTGCAAGCCTAGTGTTCACCAACATTTGGTCCAGTCATTATGACTCTATGATGTTTCTGGGTATGACTACTACGAAATTTCAATGAATCGAGCTCTTTCTATTTGTGACTAGAGATGGCCATGCTGTTGCTTCTATTTCGATCTGATTAGGTTTGGTCTAAACACTAATTCCTCTTTTTTCTGCAAGATTTGTTGGTGCATAGTTTTCTCATATAATCCGTCTGACAGTCCTCGTCATTACTAAGAATATGTTGCTCTTTGGTACAAGTAGTAAGACATAATGGTGAAAAAGATCTGAAATGTACATATGATGTAATCCTTTGTTTCTTGACCTATGAGATTAATTCCCCAGCCATGTTGCTTTAGCAAAGTTGTTGCATAGTATAATGCTTTGGAACTATGGCTACTTCCTACTGAAAGCACAATGATGACAACTTTGGTGTTTCAGTTCCCCAAGGGCATCTAGGCTTGGTCTATGACCTGATACCTTCTATAATATTTATTTTATACTATTGTTTGTGCCATTGTTAGCTTGCTCCTAGATTAGCTACATCTTCTGCTTTGCTGTGTACAGAGGACCTGCATTTCATGTGAAGGTTTATCAGTTCTTTTATTTTCTTTATATAACCTGACATGTCTGGTATCTTCTCTGAGCTTCAAGAGTAATTATCAGTATGTAGTGTAGCTAGCTTTTTCTGCCACTGCTGTTTGTTTGATAATAAGTCTCCATTTGCAGGTACCTGTATTTGAGCAAATTAATGACAATTAGAGCATCAGGTGCCATTGCTCGCCTTATACTTGATCAGGTCTGCATTTTCACTTCCCTCCCCTTGCAACCCGAATGACAGATTTATAGCCATGAACTTTGCTTCCATGTCCTACAATTTATTCGTGTCTATAACTGTTGCTTTAGTGGGACATGAGCTGTTGTATTTTTATGGCAACAACTTGGACATCAACTGTTGTATTCGGTCGAAAGTTCGACCGCCCTTCCACTGCTTATAGTCACTGAAAACCGCGTCAGAAAATCACTTCTGTTGCCAGCAAGCCAGATGCCGCATCGATTCTCTGCAGGCTATCACAGTCCTTGGTGAACCTTCGTAGTGAGCTATTGTCTTTTCTTGAAGATCCAGTCTTGGACAGTGCCATACTTCCCAAACAAAAGCAGACTTTGGCCAAGAGAGCACATGCAGCTTTGTGTTTAGTCTCAAACACCTATGTAATCTTGATGATATTAAGTTATTACTGCAACTTTGCAAAATCATATTATGACAATAAAATGTGTTGTATGAAAGATCAGGCCGTGGATGATGCCTAATTTAAAGGCATTGGAAAAGTGAAGGGGGGCCATCCTGCACGCCAATTTTAAAATGGAATATGAGTTTGATCAGTTTTATCAGTTGTTGAACATTTAATTAGTTTTATCAGGTGCTGAACATGGAGTTTGGTCAGAAACTATTTGGTGTCTACGGTTATTTTTTATAGCATCTGATAATTAGCACAAGAACATGAATTAATTTAGTTGGCAACTATACATGTTATCTTCACAACAATCATTTGGAGTGAACCTTCAGTCGGTACAATGGAAAGATCTGAGTTTCTCAAATAGGTTTCGGCATGCCAATTGTTTTTCAAATACCTTCAGTGTGCATTTCATTTTGGGCCACTTTTCTGATATATAGTTTTTTCCCCTACTGATTTAGCATACCAGTTTACCTCTCATAGTTTTGATGTGGTATATCAAATGCAGATGCGCAAAAGACCAGTAAGTAAAAAGGAAATATTAAAGAAAGAAAATATATCAAACAGATTCAATTTTTATTTTTCTTTTGCTTGTGGCTACCATGCTCCTATGCTTCATTTCTTTATCTCTTCATTTTGATATATACATCGATTGGAGAAAATCAGAATACTCATTATGCGGCATTGTGTGGTGCCATCAGTTTCTCCAATTTCACCCTTATCGTGCGATCCGTGTATTTGTAGTACAATAGTTTAGCTGTCCCGTAGCAACGCAGGGGCACAAACCTATATTCAATTTAACTACTCTAGGGTATTAAATATACATAATGTAGAAAGGGATCCTTTCGTGATTTATGTCTCCTGTTGGCTAGCATTCCTCATTTCTTGTCTAAATAATAGGTCTGTAGCCATGTAAGATTTGCATCTCTGTTAAGATCGTTCTCATCTTGTAAACAAATCACGTGTACTAAGTCCTAATTATTCAAACAAATATATATCTTTCTTTTAAAAGAATAATCGTTGTTCTATGGTCTAATTCTTACTTTTCTTTTAATTTTCTTCAAGTGTGAATTTTTTAATTCCATGGCATAGTTTCAGTTGCGGTTTTCCTCCACCTTTATAGTGACCTTAATGAAACCGATAGAGGATTTATTATTTTCTTTTAGAAACGATAGAGGATTTAGGTGAGGGAGAGAAGGGCCAACACGAAGACAGGGATGTGTTCTGTACGCACGAAGGACTCTCAAAGGCCCGTAGAAGCTCCCGTTGCAATGCACAGAAGGTCTGTACAATAGAGTTGGTGAGCTTGCAACGCCGTCCTCTCCGTGACTGTGTTAATTTCACGAACTTTGCTTTTTGGATTAAATGTCACTTTAATGTTGATGTTTAATTTCACAGTATTGTTATCTTATCGTGCGATCCGTGTGTTTTTAGTACAAAAGCTTAGTTGTTCCGTTGCAACGCACGGGCACAAACCTAGTTAACCAAATAAAAAAAGGGGGCTAACTGAAAGGTCCCTTTTCATGGAAATTTGTCTTTTTCTCCGTTGTTTGCATGTCCAAATCGCACATTAGCATGGTGTTGCATGTGCAGAAACTGTCCGAAACAATTCAACTAGGAGTCCTTGTCTTGGGCAATTTTAAATTCATTCAAACTAGCGAACTACTGGACCAAGCTACACACGTCCGTCAAGAACCTTTCTCTTTGCACAGTTTCTGCAGCCAGATCCACAATCTCACACACATGCATATCACCAAACCAAGCAGCACAGAAGCCACTGAAAGAGTTGCACATGATATCTCCAAAGCACCCGCTCGTGTTCTAAACAATAATCCAAGCCCTAAGTTTCGGAGACCCAAAGAGCCCCAATAGCGCATAAAAAAATCAGCTAAAATACAACCTGTATTACGCATACAGTGACTGGCCCAAAATAGCAGCAGCAACAAGAAACGAGGCGTCGGAGCAAGAAAGAACTCACCAGGCGGCGCTACTGCCCGGCTTGGACGGCCATGGCTGGAGCTCGGTTTCCGCGGAGATTGCCACCGACAGGAGGAGAGGAGGAGGAAACGGCAAGGTATAGCTGCTGTAGCGCCGCACTGCTCCACCTCCACGCACTAGTAGGAAGGAGCAGGAGGAAAGGCAACAGCTTTCTTTTACCTGTGGCCAGTGCCCTGATGCCGCCGCGAGCCCGCGACTTTTGTCTGCTCCTCGGATACGATGCGATGAGGTGCTGCGTGGTGGTGGTGGTGTCATATGTCGACTGTGACACTGTCCTCTGGCCTCTGCGACATTAACCTCTTGCGCTGCGCTCCCTCTGCTCTCTGATCGGGAATCCTGTATGCTGCAGCCTGCAGCCGACCATTTTGTTCCTCCTCCTTGGCCTTTGGGTTTCGCTAACCACGTACTAGTAGATCAGGCAGCATAATGCAGAACTGCAAAGCACTCACTCATCAGCTTTGCTCCAAAAAGAATACAGAAATTCCCAGGCACCTTTTTCACTTTTCTTTTTCAATGGTGGTGTGGTGATGGTGTAGTCTGAATATTAGTGTTCAGTCAATGTTGTTTCTGCATCAAACAAACAAACTGAAAGGTGTGGCAGCTTTGTACCATTACTATCAATATCACGAGTTGTACTAGTACTACTGATTTATATTTACCAGGGCTTGTTTAGATTGAGGTGGAGAAATCAGTATTTGGTATCGTAGCACTTTCGTTTGTATTTGACAATTATTGTCCAATCATGGCCTAACTAGGCTCAAAAGATTCGTCTCGTAATTTACAATCAAACTGTGTAATTAGTTATTTTTTTATCTACATTTGATACTACATGCATGATGCATGTGTCAAAGATTTGATATGATGAAGATAGAGTAAAAAAACTTACAATCTAAACGAGGCCTACTAGGTACAATTCTGAAGTTGAGGTCTACAAGTAGGTGACATCAATGGCCACCCCATAGTCATTGCCAGTGCCATTGTGCCACTCCTCTTGGGTAGCTGCCCCAATTATTGGCCTCACGCTCACAAAATCAGCCGTGCACCGCCTCAGCACCCACGGCCAGAGGTGAGCACAGATAAAAGTCACAGTTACAAGTGCGGCAGAGGCTGATGGGATGAGCAACCAAGCAGATTAAAGACAAAATTAGGGGCCATGGGGTCAGCGTCACAAAGTTGAGATGATTGAGATAGCAAGAGTCCCCGCCCGATCTGAATGGCAGAAGAGTCAATCAGAATTCATGAGGGGTGAGCACAATGGCGGACAGCAACAGGAAGGGATCCGTTTCGCTGACCATTGTAGGATGCAGCTTTATGTAATGACATTGTTTAGCCGAGAGAGATCAGTACAGAGGTGGAGCTGAGAGGATCATTAGACCCCACTTTCGCTGTGCCACTGCGGGAAACGTGGAAAACGATGGATTATCACGGTTCATGTCACTGTTACGTTCACTTAAGCTGCACCTTCTTTCCATCTGAATCCCCCAAATTATTAAATGTTCAGAAATGGATTCCACAAATCGGTCCCTGCTCGGTTGTGTGCTTGTTGCGGCCGCGTCATGCAGAAGCGAGCAAGTCGTGAGTGATCGAGCAGCCGAGCAGCTATAGACCTACAGTTAATGAAGACGTGGAAAACGACGGATCACGCGTTCTTGGCAGCTAGCATAGTGTTATGAGTGCTCATTTTTAAGCTGCCCACCCTCTTTTCTATCTGAAACTCCAACGTCTAGAAATTTCCACGTATCCCAGCTGCAGTAAATCACAAGATTTTCGCTTGAATAATGCCACACGTAGCTATCAGCTGAAGGAGAAACAAACGTTCCTTGCATCATCAGTACAGTAGGCCAGTAGCTCACCAAACGAAGCCTACGCGTCAGAAGTCTCCATAGCCTGCAGTGTGCACCAAAAGTCCAAAACCTACGATGCTTGTCTCCAGCCTCCCTGTTGTTTGTGAAACCCCGCTAAATGGGTCAAAGCTGGGCCGGTCAGATGGGTTGGGCTGAATGAACGAATCACTGTAGCTGGGGTTGACAGTAATGTGGCAGTGGAACACTGTAGCTGCGGTAGTGGACATAGGAACATGAGGGAAACCGAACCAGCATAGAAGCCTGAGTCTGGGAGGAAATTAACTCCGGATCGATCTTTTTGTGTGAAGCGATGACGAAAGCGTAAGAGAGTTAATTAGCAGGTGTGGTCCATTCAACGTGTAAAATGGATCTTAGCCGTCTTCTCGGGCCGAGACATTTCAAATGGTATCAGAGCCAACTCTCGCGGTTTCATATGGCTCGGGAGCTCGGACAGGTTGCGCATGGCTCTACAAGAGCATGACACTTGGCCCGGGGAGCTAGGAATATGAACGTGGCCAAGAGAGTCGATCCTGGATATAACCAACTCTCGCGGTTTCACGGACATATGGCTCAGGAGCTCGGACAGGTTGCGCATGGCTTTGCAAAAGCATGGCACTTGGGCCGGGGGGCTGAGAATATGGACGTGGCCAAGAGAGTCGATCCTGGACATTTGTCCCATTTAGATAGGTTGGTTCGGCCCTCGATGAGAACGTCGAGTCCTCAAAGGTGGGTGTATGTGAACCCCCGCTAAATGGGCCAAAGCTAGACCGGTATGATGGGCTGGGCCGAATGAACAAGCTACTGTAGTTCAGTTTGCATGTTACTGTAGCAGCGGGACACTGTACCTACGGTAGTCCCGTATGGGGACCTGAGGGGAAACCGAACCAGCTCAAAAGCCTGAGCCTAGGAGGGAATTAACTCCGGATCGATCTTTTTGTGCGAAGTGAGGACGAAAACACAAGAGAGTTAATTAGCAGGTGTGGTCCATTCAAGTGTAGAGTGGATCTTAGCCGTCTTCCCGGACTTGGGTGTTACGTTGTTGCAACTAGAGTCTTTCAATCTTACAATGACGTTCAGGTTTACTAGAGCCTTAAGAATCCTCTATTAGTGGGATTGAATAAATCCTTCCACTATGAGGATTGATTGGGCTCCTAATACCTTCCATGTGTCTTGCATATAAGAAGACCATTATGCATCTATTCTAATCTAATGAGAATTGGCTCCTACCTTCTACGTGTTTATGTGTCTTATTCCTTGTGTGTGTGCTCGTGAGAAAGTAACGCTGCAGGAAATGACCCCATCATATATTTTGTGACCTTAAATTATTTGTTATCCATTAACTTTCCATGGCTCCATACACGATACAAATCCCATCTAAGCACACACTGATTCATGCATGCACCTTATGCTCATGAACTCTCATGAATGTTTCCTTGGTGGGCACCAGTGATGAGAGCGGAACGGTCCAACCTGACACACAAAATTCATACCATATTCTATTATTCAAATTACATAATCGACTATATATGCAAGAATAGTTTGAATATGTATTGCGCTTCACAAAGATAATATAATAACTTGCTTGTTTAAACGAATGGTTAGTATATATAGTAATTACTTTCCACATTTGCTTCCACTTTGTAATGGCTTGTGGCAATCACGTGCAAGTCTTACAAGTTTAACCGCACTTATGTCAACCTCGTCATCATGGGTGAGATGGCGACAGATGCAAGCCATGTCTGAACGTTCCACAGTTTCACGACACTGTCTGCTTGGGGGTTCATAGTCGCCATCAATTTTAATACTATTCATGCAGTGCTTCTCAACACCTTCTTTCTGATCATGACAATCCTGCTCACCCCAAGCTTGATGTGTTATAAGTATGGCAAAAGCCAAAGCAAACATAAGGATTTGGAAAGTTACTTTTGTAGCCATGGATGTTACAAAGCAAGTATTAGTTTATGCCTAGTAATCCTGTCGGGTTCATAAAACCAGAAGACGTGCGGAGAAAAGCAAGGCAAGGCTCGCAAGTCAAAACCACTGTATCAGGGACCATACCCTACATGGAACAGTACTCTGCAGCCACCCTGACACAAATAGTATTGTAGGCGCCGACATCTCCCTCTACAGTATTGTAGGGGCCGCTAAAACTCCCATACGGTAAGGCCCCCACGTGCCTCTGGGCATTGATAGCGGTATGAGCGCCAGGATTTACCGTACCGGGTGAACATAGCGAGACCCCTCACATGTCTCTAGGCATCAAACAGTATTTGCAGGTACCGACGTCTACCATCCCTGAAAAAGGCAGCATGACCTCCCACATGCATATGACATTCTACAGTGACATCAACAGTGTTGTAGGCGCCTACCATTATCTTGTACCCGCCGACGTGGGCAACAAGGCTCGGTAGCATACGTACCCTCATCCTCTCACTTGTAAATCCGTCCCCTTTATTTATAAAAGGGGACGCGCCCCCTCCAACAAAAGGAGAGCCCTTCTTGAAGATGACCAACATTGATCGAGTTCATCAGCTCACAACCATAGAACCGCCGGGTTCATACCCCAAACACACGCTTGAACACTTAGCTCATAGCGTAGCTCCTATCACTCTTGGCACTTCCGACCGGAGCCGACCGGACCCCTTGTACACTCCATCTTTCTCCTTCTCGTTTGTAACTCCACTGCAAACTTCGAGCACCTAGGCTCAGGAATAAAGTCACTGACCGACTCAAACTGGACGTAGGGCACGTTGCCTGAACTAGTATAAACCCTGTGTCATTGAGTGCTAGGCCACCTCCGATCACAACGTACAACAAAACTACAAATATTCACTAGTTGGTCACTTTCTGCACCGACAAATCCTCATGTACACCATTCTTCTCTAGACACTTCTATTTATAGCATATGAGACTCTAGGTTTGATTTATATTAAATGTGCACGAATCTAGAAAATAGAAGTTTTGCATTAATTCATTAAATTTATCTATCTACTACTACATACCATAAAAAGACTCGCTATATGACTCGTGATCAAACGATTCTCTGTCTCACTAGGTTTGTATATTAGTAATATTTATATCATAAAATAAGTTTATTATAAAAATATATTCAACAATCTATCTAATGAACTAATTATGTACCATCAATATTAATGTTTTTTTATATATTTAGTTAAAGTAAAAAGTATTAACTTCTTATGAAGCGAGAATGACTTTTTTTTATGGGACGGAAGGAGTATCTATCTATCTATAGTTACTGCAAACATGGAAAACCATAGATCACACGTTTTTGGCAGCTAGCATAGTGCTACGAGGGCTTGTTTGCTTGCTACCAGCTAGGCAAGTTTGCAGGCAGGCAAGCATCTCAACCCTAGGCCACCAAAAACCAACGCTTGAGAATCTTTGCCTGGGCTAGACAGATTCTTAGTACACCAAGCAAGGCCCTGAGTGCTCATTTAAGCTACCACCGTATTTCTATCTGAAACACATCTAGAAATTTTCCACCCGTCCAGCCTCAGGTATTTATCTGCAATAAATTATAAATTGCAAGAATTTCGCTTGGGACAATTGTCACTAACGAATAATGTCGCACTTTAGGCTCTGTTTGGTTTCGCTTTTAGTCGGATTCTGCATCACTCACCGCGGAAAACAGTGTCTCTCGCGGCCGTCTTCCTGAAATAGCTGCACAGTCGATTTTGCGTAACGTGGCTCCTTGGCCGCACCGTACGGTGGACAATCCCGTAACCAAAAGACTGTGGTGCAGGCGGCGATCAAGGAAGGAGAGGACTGGGCGATGGCTAGGTTCGCGTTGTTATCAGCGTTAGCTCACCTCTGGTCGCAAAACTCAACTGCAATGTAACACCATCTTGTGAATTCAGTAGCTAGGTTCCTTTCTCGGGGCGGTGTTTGAGGCTCCTCGCCAAAAACAATGTCAGTGGTGTACGGTTCGAAACTCTAATCCTCTTACTGGAAAATGGGCTCAACCCGGTCGCGAAAAAAAAAGGACCCTAGCTATCAGCTGAAGGAGAAACGTTCCCTGCACGATCAGCACAGTAGGCCAGCAGCTCACCAGACAAAAGCCTACTCCGTACGCGTCGGAAGCATCTCCATAGCCTGCAGTGTGCACCAAAACCTTGCCTGCAGCCTTCTTGTTGCTTTCAATTTCAACCTTACAATGGCGTTCAGAGGAGCTCATCAGACCGTTTCTTTTTCTACCTAAAGTTAGGATGAGCTTGGTTAAAAAAAAATCTTTTCTACCTAAAGTTACGATGAGCTTTGGGTAAAAAAGGTTAGGATGAGCTGACTGCTACGGGAGATGCCATCCTGACACTGCTCCGCCGTGGTTTTCTCCGTGGGGAAGCGGCGGCAACGGAGGTAGAGGGGCCGAGCGCACTGCGGGAGACGGTCGTGGGCTCGTGGCCATGGCCCATGGAGGCGGGCAGGCGGCGACAGCATCTCAGGTGAACATAGCGGGGCGGCCGGCGATGAACACGCTGAGGGGTGGGCCCCTTTTTGAAGTCCTGACGAGTGACGATACAGCCTGCATAAACCTCACTTCATTCCGTTGCTCTGTTTCTCTTTGGGCCTACATGGGCCACACATGACACAACAAGCTCAGAGTCGCAAGAGCCCAGGAGCTCTAGTGTCAGCTGGCACCCAACAACCAGTCAACATTTAGCCTGTTCGCTTATGCTAAAATTTGACTTATGTTGATGCTTATACTAAAATGTTGTGAGAAAAAAATACTGTTATATGACTGAAAAGTAGTTTTGAATAAGTTCAAGCAAACATTGTTTCCATTATCTCACTCGTCCTGTGAAAATAAACAGATTTTTGTGAAATTCCTGTATGCCCTGCGTTCCAATTCCGCAGGGATTTTATTGGGGTTGGGGCCACGCATACTTAGGTCAACCCAACCGCTCTGCTTGGGTCAACATAACATAGGCCGCATGCCCGCACAACATTGTCTATCCACCGTGAAACATTTTCAAGTTCTTCAGGAATGTCATGGTTTTGTTTGCCAGAAACTCAGAAATATTTCAGTACTATATCCGAAGACATCTAGAAACATTCAGGCATCCAAATATCCAGTACTAATTAGTGCTATTGCAACTTGCGAGCTTAGGTTGGGTTCAGTTGTCACTAACGATACATCCATCAGCTTATTCGACTCCAGGAGAAACCTTACCTTCCCCACGAGCTCACCCAGCAAAGCGTACGCCTACTGAATCCAAAATTTGCAGTACCGTGACGAAAACAGAAGAGCTTTGGCTCTAATTATTATGACATATCCACTCCCGAGCTCATTTTTCACTAACTCCCTAATACGCTAAGATGAGCAGCCATGTCCATGGCTGCTAATGCTTGAAGTGCCTAACACCGGTGAGGACGAGCGACACACCGTACTTGTTGCAGCACGCAATGGCGTCTTCATCCTTCTTACTGCCTCCAGGCTGAGCGATGATTCCGATGCCGTTCTGGCACGCCTCCTCAACAGCGTCGTTCCAGGCTGCAGGAATTGACGGCCAAGTCACTCGCTAGAAAACCAAACCAAGAACCAAATAGCCTCATCAAGGGAATTGAATAGAAAACAAGAACTGTGCTGCCTCTCACCAAAAGGAAAGAAGGCGTCACTAGCCAATGCAGCTCCCTTGGCCTCTTCACCTGCCTTCCTGAAGGCGATTCTGACGCTCTCTCGTCTGTTCGGCTGACCACTGCCCATTCCCAGCATGCAGTTGTTCTACAGACACAGTATCAGGTGGGGGCCATTTAGTGGCTTCAGTGATTAAACAAGTGCTGCATATTAGCTTGCAAATTTACTTTGATAATTGTTGTTGTTGTAACAGAGAGGAAATCACAAACCTTGGCTATCACGATGGCATTGCTCTTGACATGTTTTGCGCAAAGCCAGGCAAATTTGGCATCGGCAAGCTCGTTTTCTTGCGGAGACCTCTCAGACTTTGTGGTAAAGGTGATCTCTTCAGGGGTTAGATCATCAGACTCCTGAGCCAACCACCCACCACTCACCTGCCTAAGTGAAAGCATCCCTTTTCCACTTCTCTTCGCCTCGAGTATTCTCAGCGTCTTTGACTTGCCTCGGAGAATCTCAAGACCCTTGTCTGTATAGCCAGGAGCAACCACTATCTCATAGAACATCCGTGTCTGACCATCTGTAGGACTCCTGAACTCACGAATTTCCTTCGCAAGATCCTAAACATATAGCAGCATATATAAATAGAAGTGGCCAATGATATTAGTAGTGAGTTAGTAAGATGCAGTATGCTGAATACCTCGTCAATTATCGTGTTGAATGCAACTATCCCACCAAATGCACTGACAGCATCTCCCTTTACAGCTAACCTGTAAGCTTCAAGAATGTCCTGTCGTGAAGCAACGCCACATGGATTTGTGTGCTTCACCACAACACAAGTAGGACTATCAAACTCTGATACGCAATTCCACGCAGCATCCGCATCCAAGTAGTTGTTGTAAGACATTTCCTGCAAAAGAATATTATTTATTCAAAGCTTCTTCAAGATATGTAATAGGTTATACAATATAACAGGATTTTTAGAATACACATTACAGTTCAATTGTATGTAACTGGATGACTAAGCAGTGTATCTAGCAAGTTAGGGTCTGTTAAGTTTTGTACCATCCTAGCTGTTCTAAATGTATTACAACTGCTTAGCTGCTTGAATAACTGAAGCTAGCCATACAAATCTTACCTTTCCATGGTGTTGAATAAGATTGCCAATGCCACCAGCACCGACACGAGAAAGGCTCTTGTCAGTATAGAACGCAGCACTCTGATGAGGATTTTCGCCATACCGGAGTGTAGACTTCAGCTCAAGTGGCACAGTAAAGCTTGGGGGAAACATCTCTCCTACCGAAACATAACATGCATGCAGTCAAATAGCCATATAAAAAATTCAATCCGTGTAGTAACCACTAGTGAGGAAATAGCAGGCTATACCAGGAAATAGCAGACTATAGCGACACTATCAGCGTTTTGAGAAGGCTGCCACTAAATCCAATAGCCAGCTATTTACAATAATGAATTCAATTATTCAGCCTGTTACTGAAGCAGTACCTTTATTCGATTGCTTCCAGAACCATTCTGACACAACAGAATCGTAAGAGGCGACATGCTGGAAAGCTTTCCATGCCAACATCCTGCGGAACTGCTGATCCTCTTGATTTCCTTTAAGGTACTCCAGTAAAGCAGGATAATCATTATGATCCACCACAATAAGAACATCCTTATGGTTCTGTCAAAACATAGAGCAATAAATTTAACAGAGTCATCCATAGTTAAAGTATGCCAACCAGTTTATGTCCCAAATGCAAAAATAAAGCTGCAATCATGTAGTAAGAGTTGCATGGTAAATGGTCCCAAGACCAGAAATAGTTACCTTGGCTGCAGCTCTGATCATTGTGGGCCCACCAATATCAATAGTTTCAATGCCATCCTCAAAAGAGATGTTACCAGAGGTGACTTTGTCATAAAAGGGATACAAATTAACCACAACCACATCAAATGTCCCTGTGCCCCAAGAAAAGAGTTTTTAGTTCATATACAGTTTGTAGGCTTACAAAGTTAGCAGAAAGATTGAACCTTGTTATGTAACAATTAAAAGTCATAAGCAATGTTAAATAGTGGAATAATAAACTTCACCAATTCCATGATCCTTTAGTGCCTTCAAATGATGCTCCTGGTCTCTCCTGGCAAGAATACCACCATGTACACTTGGGTGCAATGTTTTCACTCGTCCATCAAGCTGAACTAACAAGACAAGCAAACAATATGTGAACACGAGCAAAGAATCATGTTCATTACCACATTTTGTAGGTGTTCATACCATTTCAGGGAAATGTGTGATTTCTTCAACTTTTGTTACACTGACTCCTGCGGCTTCCAGGCTGGATGCTGTTCCACCAGTGGAGACGATGGAATACCTATGGGGACAAAACATTGTTTATGAGATAGGAGTACTTCATTGCTGAGTTAGAATTTTACCCTCGAGCTTGCACCTTTTTTTAAAGTACTATTACATGGGTAACATATATCATCTACAAGTAGGAATTTATCCAAGGTATACCTAAAATACCCTGGCGAAAAAATTCAGGAAACACGTTATGCTTCTTACCCCAAGCCCTGAAGACCGTTGCCAAGATAAGCCAAGTCTGTTTTGTTCGAAAGAGATATCAATACTTGTTTCTTTCCTGAAACTGTAGGATAGTTAATAAACCCAAATTAAGTCTCCCACAGTGAGTTATACTGAGTTAGGAAATAACGGGGATCAAAGAAAACACGCACAATTTGTGGGCAATTAGAGCATAGATATATTCATAAACATAACTGATCCCTTAATGAATTCAATTGCCAGAAAAGTGAAATTAGTTGTGACTGAAAGCATCCAATCTAGGATATTAGAGATAAGCGACTAGACGAAATCATCCCCATAAGATTTATTCAATCACGCGACACAAAAGGCAATCTTTTACCCATACAGCTCTACGACAAACAGGAGAGCACATGAACAAAGAAAATAAATGCTTTGCTTACCGCTGAGCTCGGTCTGCGCCGCTGCCACGGCGGGGCTGGCAGACCGCGCCGCCACCGAGAGGGACGACGCCAGGGCCACGCGGTCCTGCAGGAAACCAGCAGAACGCTCACTAGAAAGTCGTTAAAATCCCGAAGCGAGCAACGGGGGAGGGAAGAAAGCATGCAGGGAAGTAGCAGCAAGGGCGGCAGCGCGGAGTACCGTGTGTCGCGGCGGCGGGGCGAAGCTGTGGCAGCGGCGGAGAGGCGCCGCGCGCAGGCCTGCGGCGAGCTTGGCGGCGGCGGCCGGGGACGAGAGCAGGTGGAGCGGCATAGCTGCGCTGTCTGCTGGGCGTGGCGGCGGCGCACCGAGGGGAAACGGGAGAAAAGGCAGGTGCAGGGTACAGGAAAGAACGGCTGCCTTCAAAAGCGTTAGAACAAATAGGTCTTCTACGCTTCGGAATGCGGAGACTTTTTCTATTTATAATTTTTTCCTTAAAAATAAACGAATTTCATGAATTTTTTAACATAATCCATAGAAAATTTCTGCGTTCTGAAAGAAAGAAACTCTAAGAAAGTTGGTCTCCAGCCAAGTGGGATCTAAATCTAAATGTGACCAAAAGGGGTATATCAGAATTTTTATTATACACGTAGTAAAATGTCGAAATTTCCGTAGATCAAAAGCGTCTTGCTAACAACAGAGAGTCGGCTTAATGGGTTCTCAGTAATAACAGGGTCAACTTAGGCTGTATTTGGTTTAAGATTTAGATGGTTTTTATCTCTGTGTTTGGTCAAGAGGATAAGAATATATTCATATTCTGTGTTTGCTTTAAAGGAATAATATATAGTCACTATTCTCTATCCATTAGACAGTCACTGGTAGGGTCCACATGTCAGTTTCTTCCATATTCTTCTTTGCGTCTATGCTTCATCCTCAAGGTGTTTTGTAACCGTTTCTGGATCCCCCAACCCATCCACCACCGTCCCCATGCTGCCCACCTTGTTCACCTCCTCGCCCCCATCCTGCCACCACACTACCACACCCACCACGCTAGGCGTAGCCCCTATCTCTATGCTAGTTGGCTAGGGTGGAGCTCGCTCGCTCGTGGCCAGCTTTAATCTCTCTCTCACTCACTCTTACGCTATGTGCATACAATCAGTATGTTTGCTTATTGGTTTTAGTCAGGGCTTATCAGTTATGATACTGTGTTTTTCTCTCATAACAAATCAGCACCAGCCGGGCTTATCAGCGAACAGGCTGATTAATAGCATCTCACTAAACTTTTGAAACCAACGGTCCCATAGGTGTCTTGGTTCGAAAAAAATTATGTAAGATTTGTTCGGTTAATCTCTAATCCGAGAGGATTGAGAAAGATTTTTGGCTTGTAGGAGATAAAATCCCCTACAATCCTCTTCCAATTCTCGAATAGAGCTAAGCAAACAAGCCCGTAACAGGTCAGCAGATAGCGCAGTATTGTAAACAGACTCCCATTTTGCCCGGCCCGACTGATCGTGCCGCCGGCGCAAGCGCGCACAGCCTACACACCTACACCGCTACACCACCGTCGGACTCGCCGTTCGATGACGGCTGACGGCCCAAGAAGATGGGCCAACGGGCCTCCGAGCGCTCTGCGACTTCGGTTTGCCCTCGGTGCGTACCCTGCCCCATGCCCTCCTCCCCTCTGTTTGGTACCTCTCATAGTCTCATGTACATGACTTTCCCCGTCCGCCGTCGTCGTCGATGTCGAAGGCGACGTGGATTTGCCGGAGATCCGCAGCGAGTGGTGAAGCGGCACCCCCAGTCGCTCTCCACCCTCCGTCCTCGTCCTCGTGCTCGGAGTCTGTCTGGTCGCATTGTCCGCCCGCACCCTCGCCACTTGACGACGTCCGGTCTGCCCATGCGCCCGTGCGCTGGACGTACTGAGGCGGCGGGCGCTGCTGGAGGACAACCGGCGCCACCGACGAGTCGCAGGCACACGTGTAACTGTAAAGCCCCGGATGTAACTTCGTTCGACGGAGCACGTGCTCGTGCTGTCGCCGTCGCAGTCCGTGTCCCAAACGCCGGTCGCCGTCGGAGACGCCACGGCGGCATTTTCCCGCGCACGGCAGTCGCCTTGTCACTACCGGAGGTCTGGAGCTCACTGCTTTATTCTGTACGTACAAGATCCAAGACAATAATGTCCATCCTACCCGGGAACAAAAAAAATACTACAAGGATTTGATCTGAGAAGTCTCTCCCTCTCATCAGATATTCAGATATAGTATATCTGCCCGACATTGAGCAGACTCTCATGGGGCACGTTGAAGATGACGCTGTTCTCCCTGCACACCCTCCTCATGAAGGCGTACATGTAGTCGACGGCGAGCTTCTTCACGACGCCCGAGTCCCGCCGCGCGCGCACGATGGTGTTCCCGAGGATGTGCACCACGCCGGCGTCCTTGCACCGGTTCAGGAACTCCAGCTCGTCGCCCACCGTGTCGCCGCTGCTGGCCTGCCCCACCGCCGACGCCGACGCTGAGCACTGCAGCTGCAGCCGCAGCCCCCTCGGCGGCAGGGGCGACTGCGCGGCGGGCACGATCGAGTCCTGCGACGAGAAGCTCAGCTCCCCGTTGGAGCACATGGTCGCGCAGGCCCGCTCGCCCAGGAACGCCGCGCGGCCGGAGCCGGGCGCCTGCTCCGGCACGCTGAACTCGTCCGAGTCGGAGTAGCCCTCCATCATGCTCTCCAGCCGGACGAAGAAGAGGACGCAGTCGAACAGCATCCTCTCGAAGTCCTCGTCCCTCTTGTGCAGGTCCTTGTAGCCGTACCTCGCCACGCACCGGAACATGTGGAAGTTCTTGGGCCCGATCCTCCGCACCAGGAACCGCTCCTCCGTCGGCACCGTGTACACGGGGAGGTACTTGACGCAGACGAACACCACCACCGAGTGGATCGCGGGGAGGTTGGTGATGAAGTGGGAGAAGATGTGCGGCACGCCGCTCGCCAGCTCCGTGTACACGAAGCCGATCCCCGGGACCCTCACCAGGCCCAGGCTCGGGCCCAGCCCCAGGATCCACGCCATGGACACCTTGCTGTGCATCTCGAACTCGTACCGCTTCACCGTGCAGAAATGCCACACGTACATGATGACGAAGAAGGCCGTCGCCACGACGAGCGGGACCCAGCCGCCCTGATCGATCTTCAGGATGCACGCCACGAAGTAGGGAACCTCCACCATGAGCGAGAGCACGATGAAGGTGACCACGAGGATCCAGTGGCTCTTCCACACCAGCAGCATTATTGGCACCATCAGGAATGTCGTAACTAGCATAACTATAACCACTGCAGTACCTGCTCATTCATCCATTCAATATGAAAGCTGATGGTTAAGTGTTGTCTGATGCATTATGCAGTGCAGGTCATGTCATGAAAGTTCAGCACCACCTGTTTGTTCTCATTTCAGAGAGAAAACAATATATTTTGGTTCTCAGAGGAAAAGGAAACCTTACCATATGCATTTCCTATCTGGCTTTGGTTCTTGAATCCAGCAGTTACAGCAATGCAGAGAACCAGAAGGATCCAGTTGATGTCAGGGATGTAAATCTGTCCAAGGAATTTCTTCGAGGTGTGGACTATCTTCACGCGGGGGAAGCAACCAAGTGCAAGAGCTTGCTTTATGATTGAGTAGGTTGCGGATATGGTGGCTTGACTTGCAACAATTGCTGCAGCAGTTGCTATGACAAAGGCTGGCCAGTATATGGCATCTGCAATGATCAAACATATCACTATCACCACCAAATTACAGAAAAGCACCAGTACACAGTGACAATAGGCACTATCAATAATGCGTTATGCACTATGCCAGTGTGCACCTAGCAGATGAGGGGGTGCCTTAAAATTAGTTGTGAATAGGATTGTATGATGTCGTAGATGAGGGGGACCTGGAATTGATCGGTAGAAGGCGTCAGCCACATGTGTTTTGTTGGAAATTATGTAGGCAGCCTGCCCTGTGTACGCTAGTAGAAGGCATGGAAACACAATCAAGGTGAAAGCAATCTGCAAATATACCTTCACTTTAGCAAACACGCAACTAAATTCGCATATGGCTACTTGATACTTAAGGCTTTTACCTGAATTGCCAACACAGGAAAGTGACAGAGATCAGCAAATAACGCTTCAGTTCCTGCACAGAAAAAGAATGTTTTTCATGCTACAATGGATATTGGATGTACTAGAGGCGCTGAAACATAAGCAAGCTATTTTTTAACCGCCCCCCCCCCCCCCCCCCCCCCCCCCCCCAAAAAAAAAAAATGAAAAGAAAAACAAAGCAATCCAACTCTGACCCGTGATGCTAAGCATGATTCCTCCCAGAGACGTCCAGATGTCAGAATTCCTTCTCCGTTGGAAAAACCGGTATATATATATTGGGTTGTATGCTTTTAACACAGAGCTATCATACTTGTGTATGTTTATAGCTCCGACGCTTCCAATTAGGATGAACCAGAGGAGAACTATTGGTGCAAAGAGCCATCCCACTTTATCTGTTCCATAGTGTTGCATGCTAAATAATCCGATTAAGATGACCACAGCGACAAGCACAACAATATCTGCAAGATGCAGAGGAAAGCAATATCAGTTTTACTTGTCAAATTATTAAAAAGATAGATTGGGACTTTGGAACTGCTGTAGTAAAACCGAAAAGGACTGATGTGTGATGAGATTGCGATGCAAACATCAACAGAAACAGATATGCACTACACTAATTTCCTTCCACTGTTGCAAGAACAAGCTTTGGTTTGCTTACAATATCTTTGAATAAAAAATCAATAAGTTGCAGTACACAAAAAATAATATAAAATGGGAAATACATACCGGTACTCATGTTCTGATTCTGGACCTTAATGCCACCTGATGCAGAAAGAACTACAGAAACCACAAAACCATAAGTCACATCCTAAAAACCATCAGATTTAGTCAAAAAACAATGTGATGCTTAGCATCTTAAAAAAAAAGTGACGATGAGTACCAGATATAGCAGGTGTAAGGATTCCATCTCCAATTGCTGTACAAGTACCAATTAAAACGAGAATAAGAAGAATGTTTCTCTTATATGCATGTGACTCTATCCATCTCTTTATTTTTGCTGCAACTGAATTCTCTTCATAGGTTTGCCGACTATATGTCGTCAATTCCTCATCGGTCCTGTGTTGATTAGGTATGGTGTTGATCTTTGCATGACGGCATAATAGGGAATAAAGAGCAAATGTACCACCTGCAAGAAAGTGCAACATGTTGTCACCTTAGGAGTCACACGCTATGCAAACACTGAGCAGCAGCAAAAATCTCTCAGGTCAAAAGTTTAATCATTATAGAAATGCACTTTAGCACCCTGGCATCTCTGAAGAAAAGAAAAGTATTCTTCTAACAAATTCAAGAGGTGTGATATGTCAAAGTTGATGTGCTATCATAATTCCAAAGTACCGTAAAATCTCTATTTTCTAATGTGTACAAATTTAGTTCTTTGAGAAGTATTGCTGGTAATAATTCACTTTTTACGGCATGCAGATCTTAAGGGGTTGGTTAGAAAATTCCTTTAAATAAAAACTTAGTTGCACATTGTTGTCTGTCTGCGGTGAAGGTGCTATTGGAAAAGGTGTTTTTTGTACTTTGTTCTTAGTATTTTTTCTTTTCGTCTCATCTAATGAAACTTAACTTTTCACAAAACTCTTGCCGTCCTTTCAAACAAAATAGGACTGTGAGGATCAAGCATCTTACCTTGACCATTGTCATTTGCCCTCAAGACAACAAATACATACTTCAGAAGTGGTATGAGAGTGAGGGTGTAAATAATCAAGGAAAGAGCTCCAATAACATCCTCATCCTCACCCTCGCCTATTCCATGAGGAAATATATTATAGAACACATATAAAGGTGACGTGCCCAAGTCACCAAAGACCACTCCAAGGCTCTGAAATGCCAGCCGTAGTAACAAAGCTGATGAGAACTTCTGCATGAAAGGAAACAACAGTCAACAGAAATTCTTGATTTAGCAGCCTATTTACTTAAATCACAAGCTAGGATTCTTCTTCCTCGGACCAGAGATTCTTCTCGTAGTGATTTCATTGGAGGTAGAATGAATCATAGACTTGTTTAAAACAAAAGGGCTCCTTAGGAAAGATGGTAATATGATCCCAGGAGTCGAACCAAGTTTCTTCAATCATCCTCTACAGTTGGAAAGAATACATGTTGTGCAGTAAAAAATGCAGTGGTGTTGAAATGGTGCATTTATTCCAGAATCTAGATGTTTTCAGAGAACGGACTGCACATGCACAATGAGATGGATTGTGCATGAAGACACTAAAGTTACATCTACTGCAAGTCTGCAAGACTGCAAGTATTGAGGAAAATTCAAGTCTTGCCGTCTTGGCAACAAAAACAGAATCAACATGAAAAAGACTGAAAAGAGAGAAATGCCAGACCTTTTCTCTGTACATATTCTTCAGCCTGCCCGCCTCCTCATCCATGGGTTGATCAAGGTTCTGATCTAGCTCCCACATGCTTCCCCGGTTTGTCAGCTCACTTTCTGACTGCGATGCCATTGACCTCTTTTCCCCTCAGTGACAGTTCCTCGAATGTGAAATCGTGTGCTAGGAACCGGTATTCAGACTCCACAGGTGCTTGATCCCACACTCAAAATCCAGACTCGAATCTCGTCATCGGCACCGGTCCATGCATTCGATTCTTGGTGTTTGCAATCACCAAGCCTTCCAGCCAAGAAACGAAAATGGAATCCTCGGTCCGACAGTGAAGCGCGACAAATCACACGAACCTCACAGCACGGACCGAAATCAAGAAGCAGAAATGGGCCACTGTTTGCTCTAGCCACGAGTAATCCCAACAAAAAAAAAAACAACCTTTCCTCCGAAAAGCTCACCGGAAATCGAATTTTGACGCCGCTGGCGCCACGACCGTCCCCGAACGGGCGAAGCACGAGAGCTGCGCGAGTAGGAGGAAGACGAGGAGTTGAGGTGGAGACTGGAGGAAGCAGCAGCAGCAATACCCAACCGAGCGGAGCAAAAGAAGGCAAGAAATACTGCCAGGAGCCAGGAGCAGGAGCAGCAGATGTCTAGGCACTGCGAGCAGCGGAGGCAGGCAGGCAGGTGGGGCGCCCCACCCACGAATTCGGTCCAGAATTATGACAAAGAACCCCTGCCTTCCGTTATGAATGATTGCAAGTTTGCCACTACTTACAGTCAAGGAGAAGAACGGAGGAAGAAGATGAGAGAGAGAGAGAGCAAAGGAGAAGTTTTGCGCTTCTTGCAGCTAACTTCTTGCCTGGCTGCTGGCTGCTTATGACATGGCTGTGGACCGGAGCACCGGACATGTAAGTTTGTAACTAAGGCCCTATAAGTAAAGCTTATTTCCTATCTCATCAGCATTAAATATAGACTTAAAAAATAATTAATTATATAGTTAATGGCTAATTTGTGAGACGAATCTTTTGAATCTAATTAGTTCATGATTTGACAATTTAGTACTATAATTACACATGTACTAATAACGAATTAATTAAGCTTAATAAGTTCGTCTCACAAATTACTGACAAATTCTATAATTTGTTTTTTTATTAGTATACGAACACCACATACAGCACCTTATATAACACTCAATGTGACACGCTAAAACTTTACGCTCTAAAATTAAACACGGCTACAAACCACGGGGAGCGCTGATGTTGGCATCATGACATGGCAAGTCACTGTCAGCCATCAATCTAGTAGAAAAAAAATAGTTTTTTAATGGCATTGATTCTGTTCCATAAATTATTTGATTAATCAGGTCCTAATCTACCTGCTGAGATCCAGATTTGTCACCGTCTCTCCTCGGTTAAACTAGTATTTCGTTTCAGTTTCATCTTGTCAGTTAGTAGCCTTGGTATGGTATGGCAGTTGTTTGCTCGCTTGCAACTTGGAATATAAAAAATTGTGGTTTGACATTGTTGATTTCTATATGCTCTGGGATTTTTCTGTAGTATCTAGACTTCTAGTACTCTAGACAACAGCCGGGATTTTTCTGTAGTATCTGGACTTTTAGTACTCTAGACAACAGCCAATAGTCAGTTAGTGGGGTGCCATTTTTTAAGTTCAACGATGTACAACCTGAGCCAACTTTTTTCAATACTACCATATCTTATTATCTTTACTATATTTTATACTCTTGGTAGCAAAGAATAAAAATAAATATTAAGCACAACGTGTACCTGCCAGTAACTAGATGCAAAGTACTTATACAAGAGATCATTTATGCATACCTACTAGAACTTTCCCCATCCATGCTAGCTAAGCATGGGTGTCCTTTTCTAGAGATTTTCAGTATTATTTTGCCTACAAAAGTTCATTTTTTTCAGAGCATTAAAAAGGACTATTTCGGATGAAACAGTCACATCTGCCACCATCTGGTCCCTTCAGGGAGGCCTACATATGAAAGCTTGGTCGGTGTCTGGCCCTGAAACATGCTGGTAGCTTAGGCTGTAGGAATTTCCCCGTGTCTGTTGTGGTCCGTACTATGTTCTCGTTCGCTTATCTTATAAGTCGTTCGCTTGTTCTTATTCGCTTGTCTTATAAGTCATACTATTTCAGCGAACGAACAATGTTTTTCTCTCACAACAAGTCAATAAATAGTATTTTCAGCCATGACTTTTCAGCAAAGAGAACATGCCTATATTCTTCAAATCGAACAAAAGGCGCTGCAATTATGCAAGGGAATTGGAATGCAATGCGATGATTTTGTTAAGTAATAATGCAGGGAATTATGCCCGGGAACTAATTCCTGTGACCTTTTCTCGTCACCAGCAAATCAAAAAATGTTTTTATTTACAATAATTGCACGCGATTCACCACCGCATGTAAAGACACAAGCCATTGAACAAAAAATAAATATTTTTCCGTAGAAATCCTCTAGTTCTCTTAATATTCGAGACTACTACTACTCCGCACTAGTACAGTCGAAGTATCGAACATATGATTACTTCTTCATGTTTGCAAGCCCTGACTCTGGATGCCGTTTCTTGCTTTCATTCAGGTTAGTTCTGAATATGCCAAGATTGGCGTCAGGGCCAGCAGGAAGCAGCATCCGAGGCAGCTGCTGAACTGAACAGTGACTCGGCGAGCGCTGCGGCTAGTGCAGGTGCAGCCACTGCGGCTACGTCACGGCTCATAGTCTACATCACCAGGTTAGGCTGTATGTATGCATGTATTATGTGGTATGTTTATCCATACGAACTTGTTGCAGAAAGTGACGCTTGTGCCCTCCTTTCATTTGAAAAAGGAGGCATGGCACAGTGAGAGCACCTGAAAGGAATGGATGGCCATAACCTAGGCAAGAGAATCGACGCCGTAGCCCACGAGTCATGGATAGCCTGAATGGCTTCTCTGAATAAGTGAGAACGATGGCATGAGAGTGTCAATGGACGCTATTCTCTGCAGGTGTTGTGATGCATGCTCCACCAGGCCACCATATATGCTTTCTTGGTGGGTTGATACTTGATGATAGGATGAGTATTCCTCTCTTCATCTAGCTGATTCTCCTTTTTGACACGGTGAGTATGGCCCTGTTTGGATCTGAAGCTAATAGTTAACTGCTGATAATTACTTCTTTTAATCAAAATTATAAGACGTTTTAACTTTTCTAGATACGTAGCTTTGTGTGTAAATACATAGTAAAAGTAATGTATCTAGAAAAGGCAAAGCATCTTATAACTCTTTTCGATCCAAACAGTCCAACGAATAGTCTAGCTAGTTGTTAGCTAATGATCAACTAACAACTATCTTAACCAACTAATAATATCTAATAGTTAGCTAGCTAATAGTAGCTATGAGTATTGGTTAACTAATTATTAGCGGCTAATGAATTCAAACAGAACCTATATTGGGCTATATATAAGCTATCTAGCTTCACCCTGGTCAAACTGCATCAAGCAAAAGACAACAGAAGAAAGGCTGTACCTAGTGGAGACATCTTTTCTCTGTTTCACTGTGTTGAGAGATCTATCGTCTTACACTTTTTCGGCTCAACCCAATGGTGCATGGTAACTCAACACACTTAAAAATATCTCTTTGTTGTCTTTTGAAACAAAAGTGAAGGGCGGTGGTGCTTTTGGAGTGTCAACTTGTAAACAGTTAGCTAAATGATGTTAAGTTTTATGCTGGTAATAAACTGCATTTTTTGCTTTCTTTAATGATAATAATTCCTTGAAAACACACCCTCAGTGTACGTGTCAAATACTAATGCAGAGAAAGCAAAAGGAGTGAAAGTGAAGTGCACTTAATTTGGCGACTAGCTAGTTAGTCTTACGTTAAGTATCACAAAGCTCCAAAGTATGGTGATTACTATGCCAGTCGCTATTCCTCTAGTAAACGAATACTTTTCATATTTGACTTTGCACAGTCTTTGGTACAATCACACTAATATCTATTCTAGAATATATTGTTAAAAATATTCTTCAAATCTGCGAGATTTTGCAAGTATATTTGATTGTAAATCTTCAAACTTAATTAACATTAATTTGAAAAATAACTTAAAAGTTATTGATTTTTCTTTTGACCAAATCTCTTCTTAAATGATATGTTTTTTTGTGACAGAGGGTGCTAGTTTGATGTTTCTACGTTATGTGTATATCCGCAAGGTTGAACGACAGAGATATAGTGAGAAATTGATAAAGGAGAAATGTTAGGTTTCATGTTCGAGAAAAATGTAGGACATGTTTAGATAAATTAGGACTAACAACCAGTTCTATTATTAGCTCATATTTCTGAACTAATGGACTAACAACTAGTACATGACTAGTTGACTAGCAATTGTACGTTCTGTGTGTTTGCATTCTTAGGAACTAAAAAATTAGTCCGTTAGTTGTTAGTCCTATAATTCAAGCTGGGCCTTAGTCCATCACGAGCGTCTGGGCATCAATAAGAACGTAAAAACGAGAAAAGAAAAAGAAAAAGAAAATAGTTTGGTGAGCCAGTTGGTGAGGCACATCTGCAAACAGGAATAGTTCATCTTTAGGGGTGTCCCTTTTCTAAATGTCAACAACAAGAGCATCTGCCAGAGGAATTTTGCATTACGCAGTCACGGAAAGCTACAATTTTTGGTCGCTTACAAACACTGCAGCACAATTAGCTAGGGTCCTCATCACCTAGAGATCATTATTTGTACTCGTTCAAAAAAAAGTATCATTAGATTTAAAATTTGTTCCACGAGACCTATCATTGTATCCTTCGGATTAAAAAGGGAGTCCACGTATATCATCAACTCAACCTCAACGGTGTATGTTTCATACATATGTTGCCTATAATAATCCGCATCCAATACAAACTCCTTAATGATAGCTGCATCCATAGTTAATGATAGCTGCATGCATAGTTACATTGAGACAAACTCATCAACTGGCCGGATTTCGCGTGAACGGGCGAGCAGGTAGTATGCAGGTGTCACCTGTGTACCGTGTACGGCCTTTAGAGCATCTTCGAGAGTTTCCAAAACATCATTCTAATTCTTGTTTTTTAGAAAAATGGGGAAAAATCATCTCTAACCACTTCTAATATTTACTCTAATCTTTTAGACGAAATTCCTTCCCCTTACGCGGACGAAGCCACGCGCGGAGGGCAGCGGCGTCACGGGGGCGATGTCCGCCGGCCGCAACCTCCGCTTCCTCGTCCTCCTCCACCGTGGACTTGAAGGCCTGCTGCGCCAAGCCCGCGGACATCTTCATGCGCCTATGGAGCTCGGACATCGGGGACTCCTTCCGCCGGAACCGCAAGACTGCGGGGGTGCCCGCGCTTCTTCCTCCGGCCCCCGTCGTCAAGAGGAAGCAGGACGCGATGATGATCAAGCAGGAGCCGCAGGCGCTGCTGCTCGGCCCCGGGGACGACTTCTCGGCGGCGTCCAACGAGACGGAGGTGGCGGAGGCGCTAGAGGAGTACCAGATCTTCCTCGACTTCGCCGGTGAAGAGCTGGGACTGTTCCATGGCCGGCACGGCGGCTTCTCGCTGTTCCCGCCGCTCGACGTGCTCGCCGAGGCGTCCCTGGACACGGCGTTCAAGTGAAGACGTAGCGAGCACCACATACGTACACAGTACACATACGTATGGCAAGCGGCAGTGGCCATGCCTCTACGGCTAGCTATACGCCTCTACATGCGCGCATGTATGTATATGCGCATGTCTTGTGTACCGCGGGCTGGGGCGCGCGCATACGTACGTGGTACTCCTACGTCTGACTACTCGTACTCTGTTTGGTGCTATGTGTGCAACTAGCGAAGAAGTACTGGTGCGACGACGACGACGACGACGCGCGGCGATGAAGAGGTTCGCGTGGAAAAAAAAAGACCATAGAAAAAAAGTCAAATGGGACCGCATTTGATTTTTTAAAGTCAAATATTAGGAACTATTGAAGATGAACTTCTTTTTTTTTCTTCTAAAACCTTTTTAGGAATTGGTAAACATAGACTTTTTAGGAGAAATATTTAGAGTACGTGTTGAATTTGAATATACCCCCATGTTAACCAATAACCATATAGTTCTGGTCTTAAGAATATCTATCCAAGTAAAAATAGAGAAATAGTAATAGAATTACTAGTAATATCTACCAGTGGCGGAGCTAGCGCTGAAAGCAAGCAGGGGCCAAACGGCTCGGACCTCAAGAATGTATTGCTATGGGCAAGAATGGCATCATGAGCTGCTAGATAGCAAGCATGTATGCAACAGACGTCTAGTCAGTTAAGGTCTAACGATAAGCAGTAATACACAAAACAACCATGTGAGTGTAGAAATATACATGCACTTGCACATGACGATCATTGGATCTTGATGCACGGCAAGGGGAGGCCAGGGCCCTCTTTGGCCCTAAGGTAGCTCGGCCGTTGATATCTATTATGCTCTAGCTAATGGTCAACTACGTACGAGTACAATGTTAGAGATGGAGATGTGGACCCACCAATAGATGCATTATATTGTTTAGCTAGGTAAAATGCAGCACTAACAACAACATGGTGATTATTAGCCTAGCTTATTAGTCATAGTACAGTGTTTTTCTCTCATAACAAATCAACGAACAATATTTTTCAACCTGACTTTTCAGCGAAACGAACAGGGCTCGATGTGCTACCAAGATTACGTGTGCTTCCTCAGAGTTTCCAACCCAATTGTCAAACTTTGTATTTTGTCAGCTAGCATTTTTTTTCTTTTTTATTAGATCGTGTATATTAGGGTTTATTTGGTTGTTTTGTACTATTAGTCTGTATCCAAAGCGTCTGCAAGAACTCAAGAAAACTAGAATTTTCGGTCGCCTACACACAGCACTGTAGTGCAATTATTTGTGTTGATTTATTATATCCGTTGGTTCCAATTAATCTATCATGCATGATTGGCTTACTTTTTCATTGGCCATACCAGACAAAATCCTCTTGGTTGTATGTATTTGTCTCTCCATCATAGTACGATGATGTGGTAGAACCGTCTAATCTAATGTCTCCTTAGGAGTACTTATATTTTATTAGACACTAAGTACTTAAGAGAGGACACTAAACTACGCAGTTCCGTCGAGCACACCTTAAGTGAGAACTCGAAAATCCACATTTTTCCATCAGGATCACAAATGAGAGAATAAAGCTTACAACATTTTTAAGTCATTTCTTACATCACTTTATTACAGTACTAGAATATTACCTCAATTAATTATAACAGCAAAATAGAACAATATTATCAGAGTTACAGAGGAAGCAAGATTAATTTAAGGACATGGTGGAACATTAACATAGTGGACATTTATATACAAGAGATGCTAATAGATTTTATATCTTTTCTTATAAAAACTTTTAGTAAGGGTTATAAATAAACACTACGGTCGTAGCGTAAAAGGAATCCTCTCTGAGTCCACCAAGAGATTTCCACACACAAGGATCAGCTCTATGTATCCTTCGATCACCTGCAACAGGGGGAATAAAATCCTGAGTATTCGATTGTACTCAGCAAAACTTATCCGACAGAAGAAAAAATAAAAGACTCCAAGGATATGCAAGGCTTATTTGGCTTGTGGGTTGTTGCATCTACGAAAGCATTATTAGATATGCGTCCTTATATTCAATTTTATTAGCAGTCATCATTAGTTCATTAACTAACCATTCTATGTAAGCACCTATGCTACTTTCAAGCATGTGGTAAGCAATCAGAATCATTTTATCATCTTTCATATTCTAGTTCTTACTATAGCACTAGACCATAGCCAAGTTGTACCGTATCACACGGTGATTCACAAACCAATATATCCCAGCTGGGTACCCCAAAATACACGTGCCCGCTTGTACCTCAGACACAAGCAAGACCAACCCACCACTCTCCTATCAAGGGGTTTAGGTCCTCGTCCAAACTTGGACTCCAAGCCCCCACTCCTAAGTCCCGAACTCAGTATGGTGCTTAGACCTCCACAGTCCCCGCCTCCAATCAGTCGGTCTGGAAAGAGTCGGAACCCACAACAGGAGAGCAATGAGCATTCCCGCTCCTATAAGCAAGTATGTGCCCAGGATAATAAGTCTGTGATGTGACTAAAATTCACAGCAACGGACGGTCCTTAACCGACATAATAGGCGAAACAAGTGCAATCCGAGCCTCGCTCGAATGCCTAACCAAGTCTAGATCTAAAGTACCATTCCGCCCGGTCTCCAATTATCATTTATATATATTTCATGTGATAGTAATATAATAACATCAACAATATATTTCCTAGCTCTCACGAGTGTCAGGTATCACTCGACTTCTACCGGATCCTATAGCATAGCAATCTACACGATCCTGACATACTAGTAGTACTTATAGGATAAAGATATATATATGCAAGTGGTTTTTATTCAACTCCTTAAAACTTAATGCACAAGTATAAGATAAGGTGTAGAATAATAGGGGTTATGCACCGGAGCTTGCCTGGACAAGATATAACCAAAAGTTAGCATTCTATCATGGTGACACGATCATCAATGCATCATCTTTTCTGCTACTTCGGTCGACTCCACGATCCATCGTTGTTCCTATTATGATATACGTGGATGCAACGCAGAGATGTAAATAATCAACGACAACTACAACTCTAAATACGATTACGCTCTGCAAGCTAACGAGCTAGCTTTAATGACTAACGTACTAGCCTACATATTCATGTTGTCGAATAAGACGTTGTTTCCTATAAAATGTTCTAGTTTTAAGATCTCAAGGTGTTTCGGCATTTTATTGCTTAAACATATATTTTTGAATTAGGGATCATTTAGATACCTTAGCAAACTAATTATTATGGAGCTACAAAATTACAGTGAGCACCTAATAATATTAGGGAGTTAATGTCAATGTTTCAGAGCCAACATTATCACCAATTTATCATAAAAATTTCTATAAGTTTATATTTTATAATATTAAGCATCGTAAATTAATTAGATAACTCCTAAAAATATTATAAAACTATGTGAACAAAATATACTAGCAGATATATCATGATTTTAGGAACCTAACAAAACTAGTTTCATAATTTTTGGTTAACTACACCATTTTACATTGAATTTACAAGTTTATCTTAGAAGCTAAATTAGAAATTGCTTAGAAAAGGGAAAGGGCCGGTGGCGACCATTTCGGCCCGGTGGCCAAGCGCGGCGCAGCGGCACGCACGTCGTGGCGGCCCAGCAACGGCCCAAGGCCGAGGCGCCCACGCGCGCTCGCGTTTTGCAAAAGAGGGCTCAGGTTTTTGAATAATCACACGGAACAACGAAACACTATTAGTACAGACTCACACTTTGCATTAAAGACCCCGGAATGTGTTGCCTTTACAACGGGGTGGTCCTCGACGTACCCACGTGCGGCGGCGCGGCATACCGACGGCAACGGCAGTTACGCCAGGCAAACTAGGCTCGCTACGACGACATTAAGGGGCCGACCACCATTTACAGCTAAACGCGTAAGGATAGGCGGTGGTTAGGAACTCGGAGACACGCTGGCATGAGCTGCAGCGGCGAGCGGCTATCCGCGGTAGCGGCACGACTGTTCCGACGAGCCTATGCCCTCATGGCAAGGTAGAGATGGTGTAGAAGCATCCGTAGCTCACCATGTGTATGCACTATTGATGGTCAAAGCTAGGAAGCGTTGTGGCAGTCTGGCCACGTGCGATCGAGTGGGGTGGTGGTGCTCTGCGATGGACACCGACGCGTTGCCACGTCGCCGATGAGTTCCCTAGCCAAAACAATACGAGCACCGGATAGAGGGAGTCAAGGCGAGTGCAGGATTACGGGCAATTGAACTGCTACCACTCCTACATGCCTTACCCCAACCCTTTGGTCACAGCGGTGCACATGACCGACGACGAGGAGAAACCAAAATTGGTCGGCAATGGAGCTTGGATGTGGCTCGGGTTGGGTGGCTCAGCTAGACAACTCTATGGCAGAGCTATAAGTGTGATGAAACGAGCTCTAATGAACTAAGGCATGCGAATTTTGAATCCTCTACGGGAGGGGACGTCGGTCTGTTGTCCATGATGGCGGTGATGGCTTGCGATGAGTCCCATCAGTGCGGCGGTCTCAATAAATGGGCACGTAGGGAGGGTAGAGCACGAGCAGGGAAACATGGTTAATGCTTGGGTGGAGCCTTTGGGGGTACCTATGCGACCACGTGTACTCGGCAGCGCGACGTCGCAATGCGGTAGGGCGGTATGAGCCTGAGCAGGGTAGGTGAGGCGAGCGGCTACGAAAGCGCACTACAGTGCAGTCCTGTGCGTGACTTGGCAGTATGTCCACATGGCGTGGAGCAGTGGCAACCAAGCCTTGCCTGGCGCATAGTCGGCGGCCACGCGCTTGCTGCCGACGTGACCCGCGCGCCACAGCGCCATAAATGGCAAGGCGACGGTGACATGGCCTCATGCGCGTGGCATCAAAGCAGGCCAACGACGCAGCGTGGTGGAGCGGTAGGCGTGTAGCTTGGCGATGCGATGGTAGCGGCAATGGCGTCGACGCGGCGTGGGCACAGAGGCAGCAGCACCAGCGGCATGGCACAGCGGCAGCAGCGATAGCGGCACGGACCACAGCAGCGGCGGCGATCAGCCGGGCCAGGGTCGGCAAACGCCACGGCGCGGGCGACTAGGCCGGCCAAGCGCGGCAGCGCGTGTGCGCACGCAGAGCGCGCCAACGCCGCGACGGCGCGCCCCCGTGGCCTGGTGACCGCGCCCAGCCCAGAGGGCTAGCCCGAGAACGTGTTGTGCATGGATTTTAAAGCAGCGACTACCACTAAACCATTGCCTCTAAACCAAAACCGACTTCACCACGATCAAACTGATACATGAGGCTGCTCAGCCGAGCTAAAACACCGCATCACCCTCTAACCCAATCTCTCTGAATAAATTGCTAAACTTGGCAATGCCTAGTTGTACACAAGCTTGAAATTTTCTATGTTTTTTGAGTTGAACTCTATTTCAAATTGCATTTCTAAGCTATTGAAAATATTACTAAGCAATATTATTTTTCAACAGCAAGTATTTCATTGTCATCTATAAAGTTTGCACTACCAACTTTATTTAAGTATCACACACATGTTGTATGGTATTTTTCTTAATAAAAATTGGTTTTAAATCCTACTTGATATACATGAGCTATTGCATCAACATTGATTTAACATTTTTATTGATTATTTTAGGCCACAAGAATTTTATCAACACCTTCAATCACATACATTATTACACAAACACGATGCTCGTGACACGATTTAGTAGTTGGTTTAGGGTGTATAATGAGAGTTGAATTGGAGATAGAGTTTCTTTAATCCTTTTTATATATTTTTTCTATATATGGCTAGCAACGTGTTTATTAAATGGTCGAAGACAGAGGAGCAGCAGGTAGCACACCCCTACCTATATATATGTATATATATATGGCCCACTATTATGAATATCTCTAAAAATGAAGACTGATCTCGAGATTAATAAAATCACCACATACATCTTATTATTGACGAGTATATCGTCTATCACTGAAAGAATAACGTTGTTAAATTCTAAAATAAATCCTAAAAAAATATGAGCACCCGTGTCAAGTCGATGACTATCTGAGTGAGCAGGTTTTTACTAAGGAACATAATCAGCTAATAAAGCTACTTTTAGTCTGTTAATAACTTAATACTTGGTAGGATGAGTATTCCCTCACTATAGCTTATTCTCCTTTCTCTCTGATTGTGAGTGCATGTGTGAGAGTGTGAGTATGTTGGGTTATAAGCTCTCTAGATTCACCCTGGTCACGTTACATCGAGCATAAGATAAGAAAAGGAAGGTTGTTCCTAGTGGAGACATCATTTCGTCTTTTCTCTGTTTCACTGTGTTGAGGTCCTATTGTCGTCTTACACTTTTAGCTAGGCTCAAATCATTGCCATACGCTAGCTAACTCATCAGTACACTTAAAAGTTTATTTCTTTGTTGTCTTGACTCTTGAAACAAATTTAGTGAAGGGCGCTGATGCTTTTGGGGTTTCCACATGTAGACAGTTAATTAGGTAGATCGATGATGATAAGCTTTATGCTGTCAAACTGCAATTTTTCTCTTTCGTTAGCGAAAATTCATAGAAAACTCCCTGAGTGTCATAATGCAGAGAAAACAAAAGGAGTGAGAGTCAAGTGCACCTAACTTTGGCGACTAGCTAAGCTAGTGTTATCGTTAACCATCGGAGTCTTTTTAATTGAAGTTTATAATTTTTATTAAGGTTATTTAAATATAGCCCTTGTTAACCATATATTTCGTCTTAAAGAATGTCTAAGATTAGGATCACGACTAATCGATGCACTAACTGATGGTCAACTACGTGCGATGTGAAAGATGGAGCTGTCGGCCCCAAAACAATTGTTTAGGCAAGAATGGGTAAAATGCAGCACTAATAACACATGGTGATGATTAGCTCGATCGGTCACTGAATTATCAAGTTTCTAAGAAAGATTTTTAGGAAGTATTTTTAAAGGCAGACCTTTTCTATTAATAGACGTGGGTCCGGCCGTCGTCCCAGTTAATCCAATAATAGATACGAACATCATGAATTTCAAAAAAAAAAAAAAAAAATTCACTCCCTATAACCAATACTGTTACACCCCAAAATTTGCCCCTTCTGAAAATAGAGTTAAAATAATTTATTTGTGAATTATTGTGCACATGAAAACATAGGAATTTTTTTTCATTAATTTAAAATTTTATCATAAGGTAGAAACATGTTTGTTGCATTCATGCCGGTCGCACCTCGTGTTTCTATGTGCATAATGTGTGTTTTTATACGTTTAGGAGACGAATATCTATCTCTAAGAATTTTTCAACTTCTTTCTAGAATTTAATTCCTACCCCCTTCACCTTAATCTTTATGTTCCAAGTTCTCAATAATATTTTTATGAGCTCCAAATACTTTATTTGGGTTCATCATGTTCTAAAGTGTCTCTAGAAAATTTTTTCTAATTTTTGGAGGTCTCGGAGTATTTTTCGTGGCTTAAATATCAATTCTAGACTTTTCTAGAATTATTTTATCCACGAAATTAATTAATTCTGAAAATAATAAATCTCTCATTTTTTCCAACACTCAAAGCCCATGTGCAATAATCCTAGTAAATCTCAAAGGCCCATGCATTTATTTACTAATAGGCTTTAATATTTATTTAGGCTCATTAGTACAGGCGAGTGGTGCAACGTCAATTAGTACCATATCGCTAGTTGACGTGGATGTGAGGAGTTTTTCTTCCTATATATATCTACCAACCTCTTGGGTAAAGCGCACCAAAACTAATATAAGAGGAGCCCCTAGTTTGGGAAATCCCTCGTATAGTAAATTAGATTTTTCTCCGCCTTCTCTCGTCGTCGTCGTCGTCGCAGCGCTGCTCAGACCAGTCATCCTCGTTGCTTCTCGGCCATCGATAAGTGCCCTACGCAACACTCTTGTTCCATCTATCTTCTACGCTTTTCCGACCAAACTGTTGCGTTTCGGCGTCAACCACCACCACCACAAGGTAGATCTTGTTGTTCTCTACACCGTAGTGTCCTTATTTTCTTCGATCCATCACCGTATGACTGTTCCCCTTCGTTTCTCTTTTTTCGGCGAACATCTCGGCGAAACCTCCATGGACGACTGTGTGTTCTTCGTTTACCAGCTGCCCCGTCCTACGCCTGCTCGCGAGAGAGTAGGACGGCCGCCATCGTTGCCTGTGGCCGCTCCAGCCAGCCAGCAGTAGCCACCGCCGTTGCCGCCTGGGCGAGGCGCGCGTGCGCGGCTGCCAGCCCCCAGCGACCGTGGCCCTACCCCTCCTCGGTCCCCTCCGCACGAGCAGCAGCAGCAACCTGCCATGGCCACATACGTACTTAAGCAAGCTAGAAGATGCAACTATTTACGATTTTGCCATCCTGTTGTTATTTCTTGTCGTTTAATCGTTTTAGCTCTGTTTCAGTTCGTTCTAGTTGCGTTAGTTTCATATCATGGGGATCTATATAGAGCGCTATTAGTTTTCATATCACATATTTATGAATTTATTTTATTAAAATATTAATTATGTCTATAATTATTTAATTGTTGATTAATTAAAGTCGATTTAGGTTTTTAATTTTGATTCGATTGCGCGAGTTTCATTGCAATGTGTGGTACGTGTTAGCAGCGATGTTTAACATGTCTCACATTTTGGAAATTTATAAGTTAAATATTAATTTGATTAATGATTATTCAATAACTTTTTAATTAAAAGCAATTTAAGTTCTAATTATGTTTTGCACCGTTTAAGTCGCGTTTGGTCCGTGCTGACGTGAACCATATGTTAGTGGTAATGTTTTTCATGTCACATGTTTTTCCATATGTAGCTAAATATTTAAATGATTAAATATGTGTGCAAATAGTTTTATAATTAAGTAATATATGTTTCATATCTCGACAATTTATGTATAATATCAATATGATCAATTGATGATATTAATTTGTTTCTAAAATATAATTTGCTTAGTTTAACAACATGTCATATACAATTCGATTAGGTGCCCTCACATGTCAACTTGTATTTGCAAATTAAAATTGATTAGCATAAATGGTATCGAGATATTTATAAATAAAATTTGATTAGTTAAACACGTTGTATATGTGATAAACTCGTTTAATTGATTTCACATATACTTTATTTTGTAAAGACATAGCTTACCATGATAAAATTATATGACGTTGTTTAGGAATAAAACATGGGTAGTTTCAACTCGGGCTTCGGATTAAATTATGCTTTAACTAATCCAAATTAATAACACCTTCACATGGTTTTCTTAATTAAAATAAACTAAGCATTTAGGCTTTTCTTTTATAATATAAACTCCCATAGTCGTTTCTTTTGTACCGTAGTTTCGTTATTGGCGTGTTCTACGCAGTGACGTTAGTGATTCTCATGTTACTCAAATGTGCTTTGACAGTTAAAAAAAGTTAATTGTATTAATACTATCACTTGCATCGTTTTCATAATATAAAGTCAATATAGGTTTTATACTACACTCTTTCTTAAGCAATAGATCAAGTGTATTAATGAAAATATTTACATGTGTTTCTACAGTTAAAATAAGTTAAATGGATAGGTTTTATTTTCTGTTGCACTAAAAATCCTTCGATAGTCACTTTTTCGTTGAATCGCATATAGCGTATCTTTTGTGATTGTGTGTTCGTAGCAATACGCCGTTTTGCTTTTTTTATTGGTTGGTGTACTGTTCTTATATATTCTTGTTTGTATGTCATGTATGGATGCATGTGTGGTGATATATGGTTCAGTCAATCAGTGAGGTTTACGTGGTGATTAAGAAGCTGTTCTATGAAGACTAGAAGCTGAGAATTAGAAGCAGAAGATTAAAAGTTGAATACTAAAGGCTTTTGAGCGTATTGCTTTGGGGTTAAAGCAAGTTAAGGCAAGTATAGCATGGGACCATCATTGTTAAGAATTTCCTAGTGTTTTGTTACCTTGTACCTTGAAACCTTTGTGGTACTGTATTGGATAGTATGATGCTAGTGCTCAACTAAAGCTATGATCTTGTAACTTGACTAATGGTATATGCAATAAACATTAAAAGATGTTTTTAGCAACATGGAACCAGGGGGCTAGAGCATTGGACTGTTTTATGGTGCTTTAGATTTCTCTCCCTAAGGATTTATCTGTAAGTGATAATCCGGGACTTATAGTACAACTGTGAGGGCTACATGGCTCTAGTTTTAGCTCAGTATGAGGACCTTTTCTAGTTTGTTAGTGGTTACCTTTATTGGTGTAAGAATGACTTAACGAATTGGGTATAGGACAACCTCTACTCTTATGTGCATAGCCATGATGGAATTATGCCATTCAACAGGGGGTTCCTACATCTGTTTACCGAATGAATCTAATGGCCCTAACTTATTAGACGAACCTTTGAAAGGTTTCATAGTGAATCCTGCCGACTTTCCTTAGTAGTGGGTCAAGAGGCTGATCACCTCGGGCGAAAGGGTAAATCACAACTCACAGTGAAAGTGTACAACCTCTGCAGAATGTAAAACTGGTATATTAGCTGTGCTCACGATCACGAGCGGCCTTAGAACCCTTACGGAATAGATGTTGAACACTAATAATACGGATGATGAAGATGCTCATTAATGATTACTGTTTATGCTATTCATTATTTATGTTTACCTGATCATGTATTTATGGGCTTGTGGATAAACTTGTTGCTACTCAATTGTTAAAATTATGACAATTAAAAGCTAATCGCAGTTAAACCAGTGTTAGCCTTTTGAGTCTCATGAACCCCATGTTATATTTGTTGAGTACGACATGTACTTACGTTTGCTTTATTTTTCAATTATTTGGATAAAAATCTCGGATAGGTACCAAATTGCTAGAGTTTGGAGGAATTAGGCTTGTGATCAACCAATCAGTTGTCCTTGTGAAACTGAAGTCTTCACCTGAAGATCTGAGTAGTCTTTCCACTGTTTGCTATCTAAGGTTATATTCTTTATACTAAGTACGTTATATGTAAGCATTATCTATTGATATTACCTTTATTTGTAGCTATATGTGAGAATTGACTTCTTGGGCTCATATATGGTGCGTATCTGATTTTGTTCCTTAAACCTGGTGCTATAAATACAATGTGCGCACACCCACTTGACTATAAATAGAAGGCTGTCCTTTTATAGTAACTTTTTGAAATCTTGTACTCCCTCCCTTCAAATTATTGACTTTTTGGGATACATTACTTTTATATATGTCATAACAAAATTAACCTACGCATTTAGAAAAGTCAAAATATCTTATAATTTAGAATAGAGGAAGTATTAAATATTTTAGCCCCTAAATAAATAAATTCAAATGAAATGAGTTTCAACTTTAAAGTTTTAGATCTCACTGACTTCTATAATTTTGGTATATGATGTGTCTTCGTTCGAGATCGTTTGAAAATTTGAAAAGTTGGCTTTCAAAACCTGAGCATTTTGAAATAAATAGTTGGGGCTCTTAGATGTTTTCAAATAAAATCTTGTCAATTGCAAAGTTGAAAATTACATTGACAACTACAACTTTGGTATAGATCGTTATTTCAATGTTCAAAGTCATTTGAAAATTCTTGATTTTGAATTTCAAAATATAAGAACATAAAATGAATATTTACAAATCTAAAAGATTTCAAATAAAATCCTTATTGACTACAAATTTGTAAATAGTATTGAGAACTACAGCTTTGGTATATAGCATGTCAACACTTGAGGTTGTTTAAAAATTCTAAATTTCAAAATCTATAAAATTAAAAATGAATTTTTTGGGTAGTAAACAATTTTAAATCAAAATTTTGTCAATTGTTTTAGATCATGTGAAGATCTTCAATTTTGGTATAAAGTTTGTCTTTATCTAAGTTCGATGAAAAAAATAATGTTTTTTGGACAACTATTTTTAGAGACATGCTTAAGCGTGTGTCGCCTTAATCGTTTTCTATAGATAGCACCATTGGGAAGCCTGCCCATGAAAATAACTATTTATAGAGGCAATCACCTTAGGTTAATTACCGTTGTTAATTGATTAACAGTGATGGACATCTTAAGTTGACTGTCTCTGTAAATTATTGATTAACTGAGACAATTATCTTAGGATACCCACCTCTGTAAGTAAATAATTAGTAAAGACGAGGGTTTACCTCAGGCTTGTTTGCAATTCAAACAGGTAGCTTAAAAATACCCACCTCTAATCTGAAGACGTGTCTTCTAAAATCCATTTCTAGCAGTGTAGCCTCTGCGTGTGTGAATTGTCAATCCTTTTATTGTAAGCAACAAAGAGGTATTATTAGATATACAATTAAGGATGTGGGGTTGTTGAATTAATTTATTATACATTATCAGTACTATATAAATTGTTTTCAGAAGTAATTGTCCTTTTTTTTTGTATTTTTCACTTTGCTTTTTGGAAGTTTAAGTGGATCACCAATTGAAAGTATTTTTACTAGCGTTAGGGTCATTGTTAGTGGAAATACCCTATTTTTACTGTTTTTTTACATTGACCGGTAAATTAGCGCCAATACAAATCAATTTATACCGTCATTAGAGATAGTTTCTGTACTATTATACATTCCTGCTCATAATGTTTTGCTTCTCCAAAACAAAGTATTTCACTCTTGTAATAAAAAATGAGTTTTAGTTCTGGTAATTGTTCAATGTCATTGAGCAGTAATTTCATTTTTTTTTTGCCTTGCCCCAACTCATGATCCATAAATATCATCTTAGACAGTCCAGCATCCACGAGACGAGGTATGACTCATCGGATCTGAGTATCGTCCTGTTCGTTTGAGTTTGTTTGGCTGATAAGTCATGACTGAAAGTAGTGTTAACTGATTTAGTGAGAGAGAAAAGTACTATTCGTTGGCTGAAAAAGTACGGCTTATAAGCCAAACAAGCCCAAGCGAACATGGTGTATATCATCCTTTCCCATTTAAATAAAAAATAGAGAGCATATCAGACACAATACTGAGATAGGTGCCCTCTTAATGAGTTATTATGAGTACTAAGCTTGGCTAGAGCGAATCTAGCCAATAACATCATTAGAGCCGTTAAAGTTACGGTAATGCTCTCTGAGCGTCCGTCTGGCCGAACAGGACGGACCCGGACAGGGTGGACCCGCCTGCCACCGTGCCTCGCGGGCACCCACCCACGCCTCATGCCTCGTGCCTTGCGCTGCGCTCCGCCACACCTCACGTCTCTCGTTCAGACTCGCGCTGCGCACAGCCAAGGTCTGACCTCCGCGCCGTGGCATTGAGCTCCGTGCCAGCGTCAAGCTCCACGTCAACGATCGTCCATTGGGGGCGGCAAGTAGATGAGCACATATTGCAACTGTATGTTTCGTACGTTTTAAATGTATGTTGCATATGTTCTATCTGGATGTTGCATAAGTAGATCTGGTGTTCCATATGTATGTTGCAATGACTATACACGTATGTTGCAAGTGTATGTTTCAGCTGTTTCAAACATATGTTGCAAGCATTTTTATCTGGATGTTCATATATATGTTGCAATGACTATACACGTATGTTGCAAGTGTATGTTTCAAATGTTTCAACTGTTTCAAACGTATGTTGCAAGCGTTTTTATCTGGATGTTGTATATGTTGCACTGGCTATATATGTATGTTGCAAGTGTATTTTTCAGTTATTTCAAATGTATGTTGCAAGTGTTGTATTTGGATGTTACATATGTTGCAAACGTATGTTGTAAATGTTTCATCTGTTTCAGACGTATGTTGCAGCAAATGCTTTATGTTGCAAGTGTTTCATGAGCAGGCGCAGCAAGGGGGCGTAGGCGAGGTTGGTCCCCTCGGGCACAACAGTCCCCGCGCGCAACAGCAGGCGCGGAGCACAAAGCTGTATCCATGGACGTGGCAGCAGGCGCGGAGCACGAAGCTACATCCATAGGCGGGCAGCAGGCGCGGAGCACGACGCTGCATCCATAGACGCCCTGAGGTTATCATTATTGAAAACAGGCGGGCAACGTGCGCAGGTGTCCGGACGTCCGGACGCTAGTCTCTCCGTTAAAGTTAACCTCATTACATAACATGATTATTTTCTTAATTTTATAAGCGTTTTACTAGAGGAATTGCATATGTTATCGGGTCGGCGGATCCCAATAAACATGCCTAAAGCAAACACACACTGATAAAACATACTCCGTCCAGAAGTATATCAATCGTATATACCACATAGGTGAAGCAAATGAAGAGGTTTTCGATCACGGTTCACGAAAGAAACCGAAGCTCCAGAAGTCCAGATATTTATTATTAGTACAAATATAATAAAAGGTCAATTACATACCCTGATAAGTTTCAAAAAAAAAATTACATACCCTGATCCATCCAAGTATGGGTATTGAACGCAGACGCGGCATTATTGTGGGCCACTACCGGTACCAGGTGGCCGGTGGCCATGTGGGCTGTGGCCTCGCTCGTCGCTGCATCATGATGTGGTTGTGCGTGGCATCATTATCGTTCTCTCGATCGGCATCAACCAGCATGAATGCATGGCGCCGGAAGCCTGGCCTCGACAGCAACGCGCTCGCTCATGCTGTCATGCATGGCGATGGCGAGAGCCGAGAGAAGACCGGCCGGCCTCGACCTCGATCGCCTGGCACGAAGTCGCGTGTGGCATATTCCGGCATATCCCGACCCGGTTAATGGCACGACGCGACGGCGCGGCTCCTGTTTATTTCCTGTACGAGAAGGACGCATACACGGTACGTGTCCGATCGTGGAGGCACAACAAGGGTCGTCGTGCTCGTGGCGACGTGGCTGCTGCGGCTGTGCTGGGTTATTGGATTACTTACTTATACAAGTTCGTCTTACTACGCGACTGCCTAGTCGGGATAAGAACTCCGCTGCGGTGTGCATGCCGTGACGTGGACCGGCCGGATCGATCGGACTCCCGTCGCCGTCGCCGCCGTCGCCCTCGAAGGCCCCCCTGCAGGTTACAATAGTCAGCTAGCAATCAGCATGTCTTCTTGTTACAATAGGCCTCTTGCTTTCTGCATCTTCCGACTCCGACGGTTGCGCTTGCGCGTGAATGGATCCAAATCAAAATCTATAGGTAATAAAAGTTCACATTGCCTCCTCAACTTTTATTAAAGTCCGTTTTTCCTTTCTGAACTCTAAAACTGAGCAAAACACTTTCCTCAACTTTTCAAACCGTTCATCTTACCTCCCTGATCCGGTTATAAGCAGTTTTGAAGGCGGTTTTTTATTTATTTCGGCTAAATCTTTGAAAAACCATACTAATTCACAGAAAAATTATAAAATAGAAAATCCAATTTTGTTGGACTCCACATGAGTAGATCTACACAGTGAACATATAATATGGTATGCTTTAGTATAAAGTTTTTGCTGTGATTTAGATCTATACTTTTCTGTAATTAATTGAAATAATTCATAGTTGCGGTTTCTATGGTTCAATTGTGATAATTTTTTTATGGTGGGCTAATTATTGTATGATTGAATTGTAGTAAAAATTTCATACTCATTGGATCATATATAGCTTAGTTATAGATTTATTTATATTTAACAAGCATAAACCTAAATAAAATCTATAACTAAGTTATACATGATCCAATGAGTATGAAATTTTTACTACAGTTTAAACATGAACTAATTATCCCACCATAAAAATTTCACCACAATTGAACCATAGAAACTGCAGCTATGAATTATTCTATTTAATTACAGAAAAGCATAGATCTAAAGCTATAATAAAAACTTTGTACTAAAGCATACAATATTATATATTCACTGTGTAGATCTACTTATGTGGACTCCAAAAAATTGAATTTTCCATTTTATGATTTTTCTGTGATTTACTATGATTTTTTCAAAGATTCGACCGAAATAAATAAAAAAGAAAAAGACAAAACCTCCTTTAAAACCGCTTATAACCGGGTCAGGGAGGTAACATGAACGGTTTTAAAAAGTTGACGGAGGTGTTTTTCCCGATTTTGGAGTTTAAGGAGAAAAACGGATTTTCACGAAAGTTGAGAAGGTAATGTGGACTTTTTCCAAATCTATATAAAACGATACAGGGCTAGCTGGGCCGGTTTCTGCCCGCTACTTGAATTGGGCTAGAAATCCCGTCATTACAATCGTACCGGACCCCATACCTACTGACTGGGCCTGCGTTATATCATCAGGGCGTGATGATCACTCGCTTAATAAACGTGACAAGCTACAAAACACGCTTCATTACGTCTCCGGCCCTCCGGGGCTTATCAAATATTCCGTCTGCTGTAAATTGTAATTTATTTTAACTTTGCTCTCATTCAATTTCTTTAACTTTGATGAAATTTATAGAAAAAATACGTCAGCATCTACAATGTCCAGTTTTTTTTCTCTCCCAAAGCGAGGACATCCCCGTTTCCATTACCATAGTAACGGAAATACAGCAGCTTAGATTGTCCAGAAAAGCAAAAAAAAAAAAAAGAAAAAAAAAGAGAGATCGCTGGACCGCCAACTAACTTTGATTACATGGAGAAGCAGAACCTGGAAAACAAACAAGACATATAACAGCAACACAAACACACATTGCCCTCCATGTCTTCACTGGGGAGTCTCGTGATCATTCTCTCCGTCTTGATCGGCTTCCTGAATCGTCTTGATCTACAATGTCTAGTTGATTTAATTTTTCCATAAAATATGTTTCAACGGAGCTTTTATTTAAACTAATACATGTCATTATGGTCAATACATTTTCCATTTCTCCTAAAATCTCAATAAAAGTTTCACTTCAGTTACAGTCAAAGTGAACTGTAATTTGACAGGAGACCACATGCATACTCCACGTTCCCCGCAGAAAAAAAAAACAAATTATTTACTCCACGTTTTCCTCGAAAACAATTTGCTCCACTTGTGGGCTTTCTTTCCTCGTGTCAAAGACAAGGCCACGCAATCTATCAACCACAGTGCCAACTGCCATCATCGGCTTCGAGATCGCCGCGCAGCTCGCGCGCCACGGCGCGCACGTCGCGCTCATGGGCCGCCGCCGCGAGGTCCTCGACAAGGCCGTCGCCGCGCTCCGCTCCGAGGGCCTCACGGTACGCACGCACGTAATCCCCCGTAGACTCCCTCCCGCTCTGGCGCTCTGCCTACCACTGCCGTCCTCGTGTTCCTGGGCTCTCGTCGTCGGTTTGGGGTTGGGAGTGGGCCAGTGGCGGATGGGAGTTAGTTTGCTTTTCTGCTGACAAAGTGCCAAGTAGTTTCAGTAGTAAGAGGAGAATCGGTTAGTCGTGCAATGTCCTGTGCGAGAACTATACTAGTTAGTTATTGGTTGAGTACTTGAGTTGCTGTATTATACTTTTATTTAGTTGCCAGAAAAAAAAAGTACATACATAACACGCCACTTGAGATTAGGTCACTTCTCCTCCTCCCTTGTAAAAAAAAAAAAAAAACTCGGCCTACGGTGGACAGACAGCCCCCACAACTTTGTGCTTAAGGAAGAAGACCTTCTCACACAGGCCGAGAAAACCCCCGAACACCGTGTCCCGCCCTTACACAGGGGCCCGTTACCCAGTGAGTGGGCCGGTCCGTTGCCTGTGCTTTGGAAAAGTCGAGACAGACGAGGGGATTTTTTTGGTGGGTACCGGAAATTCTGCCCACAGCGGGCCTTGAACTCCGGTCGGCAGGCAGAGGCCTTAAGCCTCACCTCCTGGCCAGTCGAGCCGAAGCTCGTCTCCCCTCCTCCTCCCTTGTAGCAAGAAGTGGTGTCCCACTGGCCCTAATGGGACCCAAGGCAACAGTTTAATTGTCTTCAAACTTGTGTGGCCAATGTGAAATTGTTAGTGTGGATTCGCTTAGCCCTTTCCACCTCCCCTGAGAGTTGTGTGCTAGAGGAGTGTAGAAAATAGACTCTTGCTTGGGTTGGTTTGAACAAGGTTGCTCGTATGGAGCTTGATAAGATGAAAAATTTATTTGTTTTTTTTCAAAGGATCATATATTCATATTAGAGGAATTAGTACGATAAAGAAATATAGGTCTCTAGGCAATTCTTTCCAAGTGGACATTGTTTCATACTGTATTTCAGTAGTCAAGGCAATGTTTTTAAATGGCATGAATCTGGTGCCCTTGTTCTCTGATACTGGAGAAGCAGAGGTGCTCTTCACAAGCTTGGGACATGCATGAACATGACGTTTTTCAGTTGAGAAATCTAAAGTGAACAGGACTATTCTGAAGAGTTGATGGGATTAGACGTAGACAGGCACACTAATAGATCTCATGAGCCGCAAATACCGACATGAGGATCGACGTGTATATTAGGAGGATGGGGAGTTTTGATCTGGTGATTGGGGGCAGTACATGCAACCACCTTGCTAGGAGCAACCATCACTACCGAGATAGCTTGGAGGGCGAACATTCTGCACTATTGTACCGTTAATTTAGGATCTTTAACTCTGTGAGAAGTCTATCATGGAGGGTCTGCAGTCTTTACAATCTTTGTTGTCTTAGTTCTAGAATTCTAGCATCTTTTTGTGTGATCGAACTTGTGAATGATTTAAAGGTTGACTGGTGTAATTTTCATGTCACTAATTTAGATCTCCTTTGGTGATCAATGCAAATTCATATTGGCGCAAAAAAAAAAGGAATTTGTTACTGCCTGAGTAATACTGTGAGGAGGAAACATTCGCTGAATGTGTCTTGGCTCACCGAATCCAATGCATCAGCTTTTAGTCTGGGAAGTGGTTCTAATGTAGGAATGCATCTGTGCAGGGCTGCAGGCAGTCGAGCACTTTATACTTGTACCTTTGGAATTTAATATTGCCAATGCCTCTACTTATCAAATGAAATTCACTATGCTCCATACCATGGTTCGGGTTAGTAAACAGTTCAGCAACCGAATATTGCTGTGACTTGCAGGCTGTTGGTTTTGATGGAGATGTCCGCAAGCAAGAGGATGCTGCCAGAGTGATTGCAGCAACGGTTGAGCATTTCGGCAAGCTGGACATTCTTGTCAATGGTGCTGCTGGCAACTTCCTTGCCTCCCCAGAGGATTTGAAGCCCAAGGGATTCCAAACTGGTACTCCATCATAACGTGCCCTTGTTTTGATTCAGTGTTATTCTTCATTCCAATTCTGTGTACACTGTTGTCATTATTACACTGCCTCAGTTTGTGTAGTTGTGCTAGGCTGTTACCTAAAGAACTAAAGTTGTATTAACTTTTGTTTATTGTACCACGGCCTTTAATACTATGTTTCAGAGAAGTTCGCATTGACAATATTTTCTCTCTGCAGTTCTTGACATTGACACTGTGGGTACATACACAATGTGTTATGAAGCCCTCAAGTATCTCAAAAAGGGTGGACCAGGGAGAGTTCCTTCCTCTGGTGGCCTTATCATTAACATAAGCGCTACGCTGCAATACACGGCAGCCTGGTACCAAATTCATGTCTCTGCCGCCAAGGTACTTGGACCTTCTCTGAACCGCTCTGCAAGAGAAAATCGATGAAGTATGTAGACTCCTCCTGATTGACCGGCTTGTATAGGCAGGTGTTGATAGTATCACAAGATCATTGGCTCTGGAATGGGGAACAGATTACGACATTAAAGTAAATGGAATTGCACCTGGACCAATTCAAGACACTCCAGGAATGAGGAAACTTGCGCCTGAAGAAATGAGCAAGGAGAAACGAGAAACGATGCCATTATTTAAGCTTGGGGAGAAATGGGACATAGCAATGGCCGCACTCTATCTAGCTTCTGATGCAGGTTAGCCGCTTGGCTGTGTTCTTCCCTGTTTTCTATCCAGATTATCAGAAAGCATTATACAGAGAATTTCAGTTAATACTGAGCATCCGCTTATCTGAAAGTTAGCCAGAAGACGTTGTGCCCATACTTATTGGACTAACAATCGTTCTGTTTTATATTCATGCATGCCTTTTAAGTAGTCAATGTAACCACCGTGGTTGATCTGTAATAAGTTTTAGCCTCATGTTGATGAAGAAACAGAAAATAGCCTCACCTGAAAACCTAGCCATTTTTCTTTTGTTGATGATTTCCAGACAGTTGATGTGTGGTACAATCTGATTTTCAGGAAAATATGTAAATGGGGCTATAATTATTGTTGACGGAGGCCTTTGGTTGAGTCGGCCTCGCCATATTCCCAAGGAGGAAGTGAAGGCACTCTCTAAAGTTGTCGAGAAGAAGGTTAGGGCCTCTGGTGTTGGGGTGCCATCCAGCAAATTGTGATGACATATCTGACTATGTAGCTCTTCGGTGTGTTCTGTATCATATATGTCCATATTGTTGTCCAAGTATTGTTGTCAGTTTGGCTATGTCACCAGTCCATGCACATGGCTTGTTAGCCGGCTGAGCAGAGAATATTTACTGTTGTCTCCCAATTTGCATTAGAAATAGTTGAGATCGGTATGGGATCCCAACCAAGAGGTGCTTATTGCCAAATATTCACATGCTAGAACATGGCAAATTGGCTGTCCGGAGTTGTAACTACCCTAAAATTAAGGGAAATGGGTGAAATTGTACGTGTACTAACAAAACATGTAACAGCTACATGTCTACACAAGATTTGAGCGAAAGATATTCGGAGGTCAAGCACATGCCAAGATTTGAGGGAAATGGGCACTGTCAATGGTTAGATTTAACCTGCGAAACCAATGGTCAAGACCAGTGGACAGATGGCTACCTGCACAAGCTATTGGGCCATCGTACTTCTGCTATGAGAATGTGGCACTTTGTTCCAAAAGGTGTCGAGACAACTATATCAAGATTTTTTGTATGGTATTTAACCAGAATTTTTGGACTCAAAGCTCTTCTATGCTCCCACGAGAAAAAGACGTTACATACATAACATGCCGCTATGCCACTTGAGACCTCTCCTCCCTTGTGGGTCCCTTGTGGGCTAAGGCTTTCCCTCGTACCAAGTGATGGTGGCTCTCATGGGACCTAAGGAGATTAATGGGATGTTTGGTTTGGGGGAGTGAAGTAGTACATCATCATCTTACTCTTTACTTTTTTGTTCGGTTTATGTAATAGAATGAGTTTCCATCATCACCTTATTCCTCACAAGCTAATTATTAGTACTAGTACGAGGAATGAGTTCATTCTACTAAATTTGAGGAATGAGTTCATGATTCATTCCCCAAATCAAATACTTCATAAATGCCTCCAAACTTGTGGAGCTTGTACGAAATTGTTATAGAGGATTTCACTAACCCTTACTCCCTCCGTCCAAATTTGTAAGTCGTTCTGACCCTGTTCACTTTTCCCAAATTATAAGTCGTCGTACGGTCCCGTATTCATTCAGCTTCGGTCTATTCCAAAATTACCCTCGCCTCCGCTCGCTCGGTTGGCTCCTGCCTTTCGCCCGGTCGACTGCCTAGCTCCCTCCGCCCCAGATCTAGATCGAGCCTTCCCAAAATCACCGGCGTCTTGCTCCGCCTTCCCCCAAAATCGCCGGTGTCTTGCTCCGCCTTCCCCCAAAATCGCCGGCGTCTTTGGTCCCCTCTAATCTAGCAAGCGCTTCGATGTGCCTTCAAAACTGGAATCCACAAATGCCTCGTGCTGTCGCAGCTTGGGAGCTGGATCTGGGGCGGCGCAAGAAGAAGGGCAGAAGGCGGCAGCGGCGCCCATCTAGATTTAGTGTATGTACCTCCTCCTCTCCGAATCTTCATTAGGAATCTTGTATTGTTTGATAAAAACTTCATCTTTTCACTGATTTGGCCGGGGCGGCGCGTGGTTCGGCGAGGTGGTGCTTTCTCCCCCACCCCACCTCACCTCGCTCCCCGCGTCGGCGGCCACTACCGGCCCACCGCGCCTACTAATGGCAGGCGGATCTGGCCGCCCGCCCCCTCGCCCACGGAGATGAAGCGCCGCCGCCTCCCGTCCGTCCTCTTCCTCCTCGCGCTCGCGCTCCTGTCCCTCGCCTTCCGCCGCTACCTCTCCCTCCCCCTCCCCATAGGCGCGTCCTGGTTCGCCGGGGGCAGCGACGCGCTGCTCCGGCGCCTCGCGGCCATCGACGTCGGCGGGGACCAGATCCTAGCCGAGGTGGCGGCGCTGCTCGCCAACAGTGGCATCCTCCTGGGGTCCCGTCGGGGCACGCAGATCGACGCGCACGACCTCGTCATCCGCCTCAACAACGCCCGCGTCGCGGGCTTCGCGCGCAACGTCGGCGCCCAGACGGGGATCTCCTTCGTCAACTCCAACATCCTCCACCGCTGCGCCGTCCGCTCCGCCGTCACCACGCCCGGATGCGGTTGCCACACCTATGGCCGCACCGTCCCGCTCGCAATGTACGTCTGCCAGCCCGCGCACCTCCTCGACGCGCTCATCTGCAACGCCACGGCCACGCCAGAGTCCCCGTTCCCGCTCCTCGTCATCGACGCGCGCCTCGGCGCGCTGTGCGCGCGCATCGCCAAGTACTACTCGATGCGCTGCTTCGTGGCCGCCACGGGGCAGCCGCCCAGCAACTGGACCCGAAGCCACGACGAGAGGTACTTCCACTACTTGTCGGCCCTGCAGGCGGTGGTCATGGTGCTCGGGGCGTGCGAGGTGAGGTGAGGTGGTTTCTGAACTGACGCCTTAGATGTGCTTGGGGTTGCTTTACTAGGAGCTGGTTGGCCTTGGGTATGGAGTATCTGAACAAATGCTTTGCAGTACGAGGGAGCCGTCGAGACGGATGGCAGAGAACAGAGAATCTGGGACACATTTTGCGCACACTTTCGGTATGTATGCTGTATTTGTGCGTTTTGGATTAGATGGTGTTTTTCGCTAGTGTTTCGTTGGTGTGCCTTGATGCTGAATTATGTGTTCTGTTCATATGGCATGGATGTGGATGCAACTTCATTATATGATGATACTCTTCTTCAGAGAGCTTGCGCTGATGGACTACTGCATGACGACAATCTACTATCCTTTGATGGCCGCTGCTTCTGCTGTGTACGCTGCTCGCTGCACGTTGAGGTAGAGTCCTCTCTGGACAGAAACTCTGAAGTACCAGATCGGCCTGACACGCCAGTGACGCCCAACTTCCTCACCTAGCTCACTAAGGTCACTTTCCATTTCAAAACTTAGTCACATTCAGTTTTCAGTACATCAGACGATTCAGACCCGAAGAAGTAGAGACATGTCTGAATGAATGTCTGAAACTCTGGTTGTTCTGTCTGTCAGCAAGAATATCTTGCGCTAATTAAGCAACTCCGCTCTGCCGTTAAAGTTTTGTGACTTCCAATTCAATCTAATAATGCAGAACAACTGGCTTATGGCTGTCATAAAATGATTCATGCATTATCCATGCTCAAAAGTGTCAAAGCTCAAAGTGTCAAAGTAGGCAACAAAACGATATTAAAAATTAGAGGTGATCCTTGGTGCTTTCTATGGCTTATGACTGTCGATAGTCCTTGGTGCTTCATACTGGTCTGTGTGAAGTAGAATTATGATACTCTCTAGCAGTCTAGAGTTTCATCTTGCCAGCAAAACAACTATTCTTAGTGTGCAGCCCCCATGTTATTATTTTATTCCTGTCAGTGATGCTTAGTTTACCAATCTACGTACACTGTTGTTAGTTCAGTATGATACTGTAGCAGATTGTTTGAGAAGCTCATTTATGATATCCACAAGAGCATAAAAAGTAAGAAAAAAACACATGAATTAACTCTGAGCTGAGAAACTATTGATAACTGAAAACTGAGCTGAGAAACTATTGATGATTGAAAAATAATGGTGGAATGTTGCTTTCTTGCATGTGCAGGCTAAAAGATCAGTGAGAGAATGAGGCCACCTTGGAGTGACATTGCAGATAAGTATTGTCACTCATACATAGGTTCTGAATCAATATTTTGTTCCTCTCTATAAATTAAAAATAATCTCTGAAAATGTGCTAGCATAATCTTTACAAAATCTCTTATAGCAACACACTAAGATACTCAACCGAATTGTGCTAGATGGGCTAGTGTAGTAGCATAGAGACCATTCTCGCATGACAACCGAAGAGGTAACCTCTCTTCTCTTTCTAGGCGTTGCTTATTCATATGTGGGAGTTTGTACCAATTTCCTCCTCCAATTTTCATTACCTCTTTCATGCACAATTGTAGACTTAGGAATACTCGATTCAGAATTGCCTCATCATATTCTTCAAACTCTTCCTCCACATTATGAATTAGATCTTCAATAGTTTCTAGACTTCCACAATCAGTCAAGGACTGTATAGAGTTGAAGAAACCAAGATCCAAAACATTCATGTCTAGGGAGTTTGCTGGCTGTTGCATTAGTCTAATGTCTAGACCAGTAGCTGCCACAGTTTCAAGAAAAGCTGGGTCATTTGGACGAACATGGGTTCTAGCATTGTCTTGTTGAATGAAAATAGTCTTGTCTGTATCTTCTTGTGGCCACTTATCTTTGATGGCTGGGATAACCTTTTCAAGCAAATATTGCCTCATCACCTCCCGGTTGACTATGATAGATTTAGTTTCTAAGGTCCCTCTTTCTCTGTTCTGGCTCCTTGCCGCAGGCACCTCTTTCACAAATGGCCATACTCCGAGCTTTCCAGAAAATGTCAAATTTCCTTCCTCATCATATTTTGGCCTACCTACAGCAGTCAGGAACATGACTTTACCAATGTTGTTCTTGTTCTGAATAGTGCGTTCAGGATCATCTTCTTCAGGCGTCAAGTAGTATTTTTCCCCTTTTTGGTCATAAAATACCATTTCTCATCAATATGCACTATATTCTGCATATCAACAAATCTAGGTTCTGCATGCCCTAGAGTTTCCTGATCCAACATTGAAATGCAGAACTGCAGTCTATCCCTTTTGTTGCTCTCTCTCAAGTGTGGCTTCAATGTACTGGAGTGGCGTCTTATCTCACCCAGCTTGAACTTCGTGTGCAATGTCGAAACACTGACGTCTAAGGATTTGGCTAGTGACTTTAAGGTGGATCTTCTATTTAGTGGAATTGTGGCCATTTGAGAGAGATCAAGTTGAACTTTCTTACGACCCACTTGACATGTTCTTCTGTTAGAAACATCAACCTCTTGTCCTAGTGCAATCTGCTCACATGCACATTTCCAGATCCTTTGGATAACTCGAATATGAGCATGAAAGAAAGTAGCAACCTCCTTTGTTGCATTATTTGGTAGTTTCCCATTTATGCTCTTGGCATGCAAAGATGTGTACACAACGTATCTCTGAGCATCAGTTAACCATCTCCTTAACCTCATTTGTGGTACCACATCTGCAAGTGTAATAATAAGAGAAGAAAATTAGGTTGATTTAGATTAATGGTTTTTTTAATTCATGACATTGAACAACTAAAAGATTATAAATCAACAACATGCCAACATGCTATTCAGAACTCACTTATGGATAAGCCAACATGCTATTTTTGTGAGAGCACAAGAAAATGGACAACATGATGATGTTATTTAGCCACGAGCATATTGGATTTGAATTTGTTGGCTAGATCAAAATTTCTAACTCATCAGTCACATTCCAGCATATTTTTTAACTCATCAAGCCTGCTAACAGAGGAGCGAGGAAGAGGCAGATGTAGAACTTATACCTGCAGCAACAGAGTCACCACCTTCATCTTCAGCTAGAGTGTTGGCATCCTCGTGGGCTGCAGAATCGCCTTCTCCAGGTATGATCCTACTGTCTGAAAATTAGGTTGATTCAGATTAATGTTTTTTTAATTCATGGCATTGAACAACTAAAAGATTTAATCAACAACATGCCAACATGCTATTCAGAACTCACTCATGGATAAGCCAACATGCTATTTTTGTAAGAGCACAAGAAAATGGACAACATGATGATGTTATTTAGCCACGAGCATATTGTATTTGTATTTGTTGGCTAGATCAACATTTCTAACTCATCAGTCACATTCCAGTAATTTTTAACACATCAAGCCTGCCAATAGAGGAGCGAGGAAGAGGCAGATGCAGAACTTATACATGCAGCAACAGAGTCACCACCTTGATCTTGAGCTAGAGTGTTGGCATCCTCGTGGGCTGCAAAATTGCCTTCTCTAGGTATGATTCCACCGTCTGAGTCTTCTGGAGGTGTACAATTAAGGTCTAGCAAAACAGTTTCTGCCATCTGAGATGAATTGCAGATCGAACCACTCAATTTCACACCTGTTGATGTAGATGATGCAACATTTGATGAGTTGGCTTGGATGCAGAGAACTAGAGGGAGGTCATCTGGACGGGGGTGATCAGGCTTGGGGAGCTCACCTGGTGATCACGTAGCTCTAATTCTGCTACAAATCCAGTGAGGCTGGGTGGCCAGCTAGGCTCACCGACGAGTGGGCAGACGTGAAGAAGTGGATCTCGCGCTGGCACAATGGCTTCCTGGCACTGGCGGGAAGATACTCTGAGAGAGATTTGAAATCGGAGGTTGCGTTTCTGAGAGAGATCGGAGGTTTCGTTTCAGAGAGAGAGAGAGATTTGAAATTGTTGGTGTGCGTATGTGTAATTGCTTCGTGTACTTTATTTGAAATTGTCTTCATGTGCTAGCTGTCACCAGCAAGTTGCCTACATTAACTTTATTGGTAGAGGGGCAGAAGTGACTATCTACACCTTGCCTTAATCTCTGCTAAAACCTCCAGAACGACTTACAAATTGGGATGGAGGGAGTACAATACAAGAGTTCAGAAGCATGTGTTTGGAGTGTAGAGAATGGAATATTGCTTAGGTTGGTTTCAACAAGGTTGCTCCTCTAGAGATTGACGAGATGGGATTTTTATTTGTCTGTCCGAATGATTATATTAGAGGAATTAGTAGGATAGAGATATATTTCTATCCAAGTGGACTCCAGTACATACATCTCACTGTATGTTCTGTCATTGTTCTCTCGTATTGGAGTAATAGAGGTGGCTCTCCACAAGGTTGAAATACCCAAGAACATGGTGATTTCAGTTGAGAAATCTGAAGTGAATAGGACTCTTTTGAAGTGCTGCTGGGATTATACGCAGACACAGGCATGCTAATTGAGACCAATGATTTGCACACACAAACATCTGAGAGGATCTGAGCAACCGTCACCACCGAGGTGGCTTGGAGGCTGAACATACTGCACTATTCTACCATTATATTAGGATTTTGGACTCTGTGTTGAGAATGATTTGAAGGCTGACTGGCGTAATTCTCATATCACTCTAATTTACTTTTGATTCAATCTCCTTTGCTGTCAATCTGGCTATGTCAGTCTATGTAAATGGCTTTATGTAACCGTCTTCCAAATCGCATTAGAGATAGTTTGATATGCAATCCCAACCAGAAGGTGTTTGTAACCAACACATTCCACATGATGTGTTGTGGACAAACTGCAACTTCCACTGTTCTCGCTTGTTCAGGTTGTTGGTGAGGAATGTTGCATAGCGAGCAGATATCATGTCAATGCATGTTGAGTTCAGGAGAATTTTTGCGGGATTGTGCAGCAAAACGCGTAACAACTGGAGTCCTCGCCAGGTGTGGATGGAAATCTCCATGACAAACCACACACACACACAAAAAAAACTAATGCTGGCAGTGACAGGGCATAAAAGAAGTAAAGAACTGTCTGATGAGGACCGAAGGAGAGCAGAACCAATCGGCCCGGGTGAAGACCAACCGAGCAGGAGGGCGAAAGTGACGCGGTTTCCTTCTCTGACTGACTGATCTTAGCGATCTTCTCCCTCGAATTTTCCTCCGTGCTTAGCGCCTATCCTGTGCCGTGCCGGCTTGGAAAACACGAAGGAGAAGATCAACGCCGCCGCGGTGTGGTTGTGTGGACTCCACAGTGGAGTATTATAAACAAGATGCGCAGAGCCCGGCGCCGGCAGCTATAGCAGCCAACGCGAAACTTCAGCTTCCGCCGTCCTCCTCCCAATCCCAAACAAACCATCACCCAATAACATCCAGCCAACTGTCAAGTACTCGTTCGGTGCTTCCCCATCTGCGCCCCCGAGGCCTCCGGAACCGCAAGGCCGTCGCCAGCGCGCGCGAGATTTGAGCTGAGGAAGCTATGGAGTCCCCGTTCCGGGCGGACGTGGTCAAGGGCAAGGCGGCGCTGGTCACAGGCGGGGGATCCGGCATCTGTTTTGAGGTCGCCGCCCAGCTCGCGCGCCACGGAGCGCAGGTCGCCATCATGGGCCGCCGCCGGGAGGTCCTCGACAAGGCCGTCGCCGCGCTCCGCTCCCAGGGCCTCCAGGTGCGTTCCCCCATCGACTCCCTACGCCGCGGCTTGGGCTCCTGGCTTGCTTTTGCCGGCCTTCCATTTATGCTTTCTGTTCGTTATTTAGTTGGGGGAAAAAACGATCTTTTGCTCTCTGCTTATACTGCCTTAACTAACGTTACTAGCAGTTATGAAGTTGATTTGCTAGCCGTGCATGTTGCTTGTCGTGTGGTAAGGAATGTTGGTCGGATTGCTATTCTCTAGAATTAGTTAATTGATGAATACAGTGCATCAAAATCAAACAGCTTAGATGTTTTCAGAACTGAATGTGCCTGTGCCAAACCTGTGAAATAAAACCCGTATCTGTATGCTAGCTCCCTGCAGTGAACTTAGTGTGCTTAACTTGAATCATAGTTCTTTTTTCTTTGGGATAAAGATATAAAACAAGCGTTACCCTTTAATGATCCAAAGATCGGTGTGACCCGCAGGCTGTTGGTTTCGATGGAGATGTTCGCAAGCAGGAGGACGCGGCCAGAGTGCTCGCTGCGACAGTTGTGCATTTTGGCAAGCTTGACATTCTTGTCAACGGTGCAGCTGGAAACTTCCTTGCTTCCCCGGAGGATTTGACGCCCAAGGGATTCCGGACTGGTACTTCATCAAATTGTGTTCTTGTTTGTATTCAGATTCAGTGGAGCTCTTTGTTACAATTGTTCCCAATTGTCAGCGATACGCCAAGTGTTTGGTTCGAGACTTTGGCATTTCACCCATCATCAAAAACTGGTTTCGCACTTTTACCATCCCGCAAAGTGGTTTCGCTCGTTTACCATTATGAAACTGGTGTAACCCGCTGAAATACATTTTGGGTAGTTTTTAATTCGTGGAAAAAAGAAGAAGACACATCCTTCCGCTTCTACCCCTGCCCTGCTTTCTCCTTATACGTCACCGTTCCCTGTTCGTGGTCAAAACGGATTGACGCACCAGGTGACACCGTGCGGTACCTCCTCGGCGATGGCATCTTCGGCGCCGACGACAAGGTGTGGAGGAGGCGGCGCAAGGCGGCCAGCCTCGAGTTCCACTTGGCCGAGTTCCGCGCGCTCACGGCCAGCTCGCTCGTCGAGCTCGTGCACCATCGGCTGCTCCTGTGCTGGCCGACGTGGATGCGTGACGAAGACGGACCCGCTCCCCCTCTGTGCTCCGTGGCAGTCGCGCTCGGCTCGCCTTCCGGCGGGGGAAGCCGCATAGCCATCGCGGTGACGGGCAGGCTACCTCTCGGTGAGGCGCACGACTGCGGTGGCGGGCAAGGCAATGCGGCTGCGCTAGCTGCGAGTGACGCGGCTGCGGCAGCTTGCGCGCCGGCAGTGTGCAGCACCACCGCGACGGCGCTACGTGCCCTTTGCAGACACGATGTGCGTGCAGGTTCGGAGCTGAGGCAACGGCCGGGGTTGGGAGGCCCTGTTAGGGTGCGGCAATCGGCGTACGATCGATGAGTGGCCGGAGAGAGAGCTGGAGAAGATGAACAGTACGCTGTAATGAAGATGAGAGGCCAGAGAGGGAGCTGGGCCGTTGCAGCTCGGCGGCGCGCGCCCACGCCTGCTCCAGCTTCGCCAGCGCCTCCGCATCCTCGTGGTACTCTGGTGAGGACATCTCCGCGTGCGCCATGGCCGCAGCTCGTGGTCTGCAGTGCAGGGGCGGCGCGCCTCAGCCTCACGCCACTCGCGCCTCCCGCTTCGTGTGGAGGTGGAGTAGCTCTGTAGCTGGGGAAGTGTGTGTGGCGACTGGCGAGCTGCTGCAGCCTCGGTTGTCCATAGATAGAAGTTGGACCGGTGGAGGTTGAGGGAGGAAGAAGGTACCGACAGCCGGACCCCACTAGCAGTGGCTGGGCCGATGGATTGCTGTTGTTGCCGTTGAGGCTGGGCAGATGGAGAAAGACGGAGGCGGGGGTAGAAGTGGAAGTACGTGTTTTCTTTTTTTCCACGGATTAAAACTACCCAAAATGTATTTCAGCGGTTTACACCAGTTTCATAATAGCAAACGAGCGAAACCACTTTGCGGGATGGTAAAAGTGCGAAACCAGTTTTTTATGATGGGTGAAATGCCAAAGTCTCGTTTGGTTTGGGCAATTGTGCTTGCCTGCTCGATTAGTAACTCCGTGCCTATGCTAGATCAAAAACTTGTTTGTTTTAATTGGCTTATTAGCCAAGCGAGTAACAACAATAACATAGCCTTTCAGCCCCAAGTAAGTTAGGTGAGCCCCAAGTTATGATTCAGACACTTCAATAGCTGCTTTCTAAGCACTCCTATTTAAACATAGATCTCTAGGTATATCCCAAACTTTCGAATATCTTTTTATTGCATCCCCCATGTCAATTTTGATCTTCCTCTACCTCTCATATTATTAGCTTGGCTTAGGACTCCACAATACACTGGTGCCTTTGGAGGTCTTCTTTGGACATGGTCAAACCACCTCAACCGATGTTGAACAAGTTTTTCTTTAATTGGTGCTAACTCTAAGTGATCACGTATATCATCGTTTCGAACTTAGTCCATTCTTGTGTGGCCACAAATCCATCGCAACGTACGCATATCTGCAACACTTAGTTGTTGAACATGTTGAATCTTTGTAGACCAATATTATGCTCCATACAACATAGCCGGTCTAATCGTCGTTCTATAAAACTTGCCTTTTAGCTTTTGTGGTACTCTCTTGTTACAGAGAATGCCAGAAGCTTGTCGTTACTTGATCTACCCTCCTTTGATTCTATGGCTAGTGTCCGCATCAATATCTCCGTCCCTCTGTAGCATTGATCCCAGATACCGAAAGGTATTCTTCTTAGGCACTACTTGACCTTCCAAACTCACATCTCCCTCCTCCTATGTAGCTCCGCCAAAGTCGCATCTCATGTATTCGGTTTTAGTTCTGCTCAATCTAAAACCTTGAGACTCAGAGGTCTGTCGTCATAACTCTAGTTTCCTATTTACTCCCGCTTGACTTTTGTCTACTAACACTACATCATCAGCGAACAACATATAACAAGGGATATTCCCTTGTATGTTCCTGATAACCTCATCCATTACCAAGGCAAAGAGATACGGACTTAAGGCTGATCCTTAATGAAGTCCAATTTTAATCAGGAAGTTATCTGTGTTACCATCGTTTGTTCGAACACTAGTCATAATATTGTTGTACATGTCCTTGATAAGGGTCACGTACTTTGATGGGACTTTATGTTTGTCCAAAGCCCACCACATAATATTTTTTGGTATCTTGTTATAAGCCTTCAACAAGTCAATGAAAACCATATGGAAGTCCTTCTTCTGCTCTCTAAACCGCTCCATAACTTGTCTTATTAAGAAGATTGCTTCTGTGGTTGACCTTCCAGGCATGAAACCAAATTGGTTTGTTGATATCTGCGTCGTTCCTCGCAGGCGCTGCTCGATGACTCTCTCCTATAACTTTGTAGTGTGGCTCATCAACTTAATTCTCCGATAATTAGTACAACTTTAGATATCTCCCTTGTTTTTGTAGATTGGTACCAATATGCATATTCTCCACTCCTCAGGCATCTTATTCAATCGAAAGATATTGTTGAACATCTTGGTTAGCCATACTATAGCTATATCCCGAGACATCTCCACACCTTGATTGGGATACCATCAGGGCCCATCGCTTTGTCCCCTTTCATCCTTTTCAAGGCTTCTTCGACCTCCGAATCTTGAATCCTCCGCACAAAACGTCTGTTAGTGTCATCAAATGTCGTTCTCACCATTGAACAATTTATCAAAATACTCTTGCCATCTATGTCTGATCTCATCCTCCTTCATCAAGAGCTAGTCCCTCTCATCCTTTATGCATTTGACTTGGTTGAAGTCCCTTGTCTTCCTATCGCGAGTCCTAGCCATCCTATAAATGTCCTTCTCTCCTTCCTTCGTACTCAAACGTTGATAAAAGTCCTCATAGGCCCACCCCTTTGCCTCACTCACCGCTCGTTTTGCAGTCTTCTTTGCTACCTTGTACTTCTCTATGTTGTCTGCACACCTATCATGATACAAACGCTTAAAACACTCCTTTTCCTTAATAGCCTTTTGCACATCTTCATTCCACCACCAAGTGTCTTTCGAGTCGCATCCGCTCTCTTTGGTCACTCCAAGCACCTCTGAAGCAATCTTCCGAACGCATGTTGCCATCTTCTCCTACATGCTGTTTGCATCGCCTTCATCCTTCCAAGGGCACTCTTCAATGATCTTTTCCTTAAAAACCTTTGATGCATCTCCTTCTAATTTCCACCACTTCGTTCTAGCATCCTAGCTTGTTTGTTTCCACGAGCTTGCACCAGAAAGCGGAAGTCAGCCACCACCAGCTTGTGTTGAGCGATCACGCATTCTCCATGTATCACCTTACAGTCCACGCATGTTTATTTATCCCTCCTTGTAAGGACAAAGTCGATTTAACTAGAGTACTAGCCGCTACTAAAGGTCACTAAATAGGACTGTTTCTTACGAAAAAAGTGTTAGCTATCATCAGATCAAAAGATATGGCGAAGTCTAAGACTTCGTCTCCCTCCTGGTTCCTACAACCATATCCGAAACCCCCATGAACCGCCTCGAAACCTGCACTTGATGTACCTACATGGCCATTAAGATCACCTCCTATAAAGAGCTTCTTGATACTAGGGACAACTCTAACCAAGCGATCTAAGTCTTCCCAGAAAAGCCGCTTAGCACTCTCATCATGGCCTACTTGGGGGCATACGCACTAATTACGTTTAAGACCATATCACTAATGATAAGTTTAACTAAGATGATCCTATTCCCTTGCCTTCTCACCTCCACCACACCATCCTTGAGGCTCTTATCAATCAAAACTCCCACTCCATTTTTATTTAAAGTTATCCCTGTGTACCAGAGCTTGAAGCTGGTATTGTCCACCTCCTTCGCCTTCTGCCCCTTCCATTTAGTCTCTTGGACGCATAAGATATTTACACGTCTCCTAACCGTTGTGTCCACTGACTCTCTTAACTTACCCGTAAGGGACCCTACATTCCAGCTAACTAAACGGATCCTAGTTGGCTCGACTAGCTTCCTTACCCTTCGCACCCGCCGAAGTAGGTGTGAAGACCCTTGCTCATTTTGTACCACACCCGGGCGCCGATGTGGCGCGCCACTAAGGATGCGACGACCCGATCCTTGCTCACTTGACACCGTGTCCAGATCGCGACACGGCGCGTCACGGGGGTGACGACCCGGCCCTTGCTCATTTAACACCATACCCGGGTTCCGACATGGCGCGTCGCTAAGAGGGTTACGCCCCAACGGGATTCTTTTGGGTTTCATCTCCATAAAAGTGGTTGAGTTTTTACATTGGCTCGCCGCATTTAACACAACCCTCCTCCTTTACCAGGGCTTGGGACCTGCTATGCTGGGACACCCAAGCTAGTAACTGACGTTAAATTTAAAAAACACCCTTGTCTAAAGCTTCGAATGAGACTGAATATCTGAAAAGCAGGAACGATCTGAGTACTAGAAGAAAAGCACCTAGACCTAACAAAATTAAGTGAATACCCTTCGCTTTTTCAGAGAGGTTTTTGTATTGACCAAATTTCTCTCTGCAGTTCTTGAGATCGACACTTTGGGTACATACACAATGTGCTATGAAGCCCTCAAGTATCTGAAAAAGGGTGGGCCAGGAAAAGGTCCGTCCACTGGTGGCCTAATCATTAACATAAGTGCAACACTGCATTACACTGCGACTTGGTACCAAATTCATGTCTCTGCTGCTAAGGTACCTGGTTCTCTTCTCTGAACCACTCCATAATAAGAGAAAATAACTGGAATAAGCAGGATTTTTTTTTTCTGATGGATTGGTTTGTGTAGGCTGGGGTTGATAGCATCACAAGATCACTGGCTCTGGAGTGGGGAACAGATTATGACATTAGAGTCAACGGGATTGCACCCGGACCAATTCAAGACACCCCGGGACTGAGGAAGCTTGCACCTGAAGAAATGAGCAAGGGCCGTCGAGAAATGATGCCATTATTCAAATTTGGGGAGAAGCGGGACATAGCCATGGCTGCACTCTACCTTGCTTCTGATGCAGGTTGGTTCTGCTGTTCTACATGTTTCCTAACCAGATTATGATAAGTCTCAGCATGTCAACAAGAACTGTGCACAACTTACCCAAAGCCTGAAGGTCGTATCAAATATCTTGTCTACAGAGCTAATAGAATTAGGTAGCTATGTATTGTGGTTTTTGTTGTTTTAGGTGTAATCTGAAGGAATCAATAGAGCCGTGAAACACATAGAATTCAGCTGAAACAGACATTTGACATATTTTGTAATCTTGTTTGCAGGCAAATATGTAAATGGGACTACACTGGTGGTTGATGGAGGTCTTTGGTTAAGTCACCCTCGCCATATTCCCAAAGAGGACGTGAGGGAGCTCTCAAAGGTTGTCGAGAAGAAGGCTAGGACCTCTGGTGTTGGTGTGCCGACCAGCAAATTGTGATTGCATCAGTATCAATCAATATGTTATTACAAAACTTTATTGTCTATGTGGCTCTTGTAATCTAACTAGCGAGTTTGTTTAGTTGAGTAAGTTCAAATATTTACAGTACCTTTTCACTTCTAAGCTCCATTGGGAATGTTTTGATTGACAAGTGGTGCCAACCAAGATGTTTGTCGCCAAATGTTCACATATGTCACAAAATACAGCATTATTGTCCCTCATCTCTGCATATTGTCAGTGAGGCGTTGAATAATATAACATTATAACTCAGTCTTGTTTAGGATAAATATATGTGCCAAACATTGCAAAATGGCACTTCAGTTGTAGCTACTGCAAAATCAGGAAAGTGAGAGGATTTATATGTGTAACAAAACATGTAACAACTATATACCATATACCCAGTGTGAACACAATGAAGATCAGCCAAACAAAGTTGTGTGACTCTCCTCCTGTACCTCAACTGCCGCATGAGAAGGAGAGAATCATTTCTTTGCCTTATAAGTCACTATGATGGTGCCGTGAACTCCTTTGGAGGTATCCAGTTTAAGAAAAAGCTCTTCTACCATCTTGTTCTGCTGGTCTTTGATCATGACTCATGGATGATGATCTGAAGTTCTGAACTCTGACTGTACCAGTTCACAAGCTTCTTTCTGAAAAAATCTCCCCTAGGAACTGTCTTGTAAGGCTGGGCAAATCAAAGTTTCTGAACTAATTATGATTATTACATGAATTAATGCTTTCATCTTTGAACTTAGAATGCAGTATCTATGAAACGACTGATGATATGTGGTGAATATAAGCAAACCTATCCCATATTCCCATCTCAGAAGTAGTATGCGTCTCTATGAATTAGGATATTGAAATTTGCCATGATAACCGAAAACTGTAACCCAAGAACTTCACTTTGGTGCCAACAACAAAATCATAGCAGGATATATGTGAGATGTCATGTATTTGACTATGCCTGACATTAAGTAGGTGTGTAGTGTGGACCCGAAGCTACCTATGGAAACTGGAAAGCATTATTGGCCCTACTTATTCCATGTCTTGGTCAATTCTAGCCTTGCCATCTTATAGATGCAGCCTAGATGCAAAGCTCATCATCTGCTATGGGCAGTTACCAGTCCACAGCATGGTTCTTTGTGCCTTTCAGCATTGCCATTTTCAGTCATCTGGTGCCATCTCTGATACACACACATGCTGCACAACATGCGTTGCAAGTAGTTGATTCACAAGCACATACTGTTGTTGGATGTGATAGTTTGCCTGATAGAGATCTGTAGCGTACATGCTCGGCTCAAAGCCTGCTCCGTACATACTAATTGATAAATGAACAGACAATAGAAAGTTAAGTACTATAAACATCCCATTTACTTAATTTCTGCATTTATAGTTTGATATTTTCCTTATCTGTGATATCTAGTGGGACAGCAGGACAGGTGATGATGTGAACAATGTCTTTCAGAAAAATAAACTCGAGATAAGGAACTCTGCAGACCATGTATAAAGGCGACCAGCCCCCCTTTGCTTCCCTCTATCTTCAAAGAAGCAGATACAGGTGATACCACTCCTCCATGAACTCTCTCTCTCTCTCTCATATTCTCATCCTGCAACTTAGCACAAGAATATTTTGGGCAAATGCTGTTTGTCTGATTTTATTTTATTTATAGACCTGCTCATGCTTTAATCCATTTGATCTTCATGAATGTTTGATTTTTCTGAAATATAAGCACTGCACACTTCTAGCATTTGTACCTGTATAGATAAGTTTCCGTTGTATTGCTTTATCTCTCATGACTTTGATGATTTGAAGCCATTTGCTATCATCTCTCATGACTTTGATGATTTGAAGCCATTTACTATCATCTCTTGGGCATGCATATGAAATCTTTTCATCTTCTTGTGCTTATGAAATCTTTTCATCTTCTCAAGCTTTTTAAATCCATTGATCTTCATGAAAGTTTGATTCTTCTGGACCAACCGTTCCTTTTGTTGAAGTTCAAAAATTAGGGAATTAAATATAAGCACTGCACTGCACAGTAATACATCTTTTGTGCCTGCATGGATAGCTTTCCAAGTTTCTATCCTATCCTGCATCTGAAAGACTGAAACTGTTTGTTACTATCTCTCATGATCTTGGTGATTCGAGACCATTTACTTTTATCTCCTCTCGCACATATGAAATCTTTATTTGCTTCTTGTCATGATTGTACTTTGGTATCCTGAAGCATGACTGTTATGATTCAGCATATGTTCTGGTAGGTTGAATAGGAAAGAAGAAGCACCAAGCTGTACCAATGGGTCGTGGAAAAGTAGAGCTGAAGAAGATTGAGAATCCAACAAACCGCCAAGTTACCTTCTTCAAGAGGCGGATGGGGTTGTTCAAGAAGGCAAACGAGCTAGCCATTCTTTGTGATGCGCAAATCGGAGTCATAATATTCTCTGGAAGTGGCAGGATGTATGAGTACTCCAGCCCTCCATGGAGGTGCGTGAAACGTTCTTTCCCATTTCATACCATCCATCCTTCTGTTCATTTTCATCTTTGAGGGGAAGTAGAAATTTTAGATATGGCGTAGTTATCGCTATGGTATTTGTGTTGTCATATAACAAAGATCATGTGGTTGAAGTTTCCTACTATCCTTAGGCTTGTTTAGCAGTCCTGCAATTTTACAAATTATTCTTTTTTTACTATCTCCAGTTGAACAAATTATGTATACATTGTTTTCAATTTTTTGTGGGACATGTCCTGCAATATACAAGATTCAGCTTATTTTTTAGTATGGTTTTGGTAAAACACCACAGTACCATGAGCAGTTTAAAACTGATTTGTTCCTACCACTTGTAATCGTTTAACTTAGCATACAGCATGTGACCTTTTAACTTAATATACACTGGTCTGCGAAGACAATGCGACATCGATCAGCTAAGTGGTATAAGACTGGTACCATGCTATGTCATTTAGTTTCAACGATGACATCCTTCCATAGTGAGAGACCGTCTGGAGTTCTATATCTCCAGTTAAACATTCTTAAATCATACATTTGCTGTTTCTTTTTTTTTTGCAGAGTAGCAAACAGGTTTGACAGATACCTGAAAGCCTCTAGCATTCCGTTTTCATTTTTATGGGCAAGTAGTAGTTTCAAATGTGGTGTCGTTACGAGTATGTTGTCTTTGTTCACAAAAAAAAGAGTATGTTGTCTTGACATATTTTTTCAAGACACCTTGTGGTAGGAATTTCTGGAGTTTGTTAGTAACATACAAGATTCAGCTCATTCTGCTATAAGGTTTTTAACTTTAGTAATGACATCAAAGTTTCATGAGAGCTTCAGAACTGATTTGTAATTATTCTTAACAACTACAATCTTATGACTTGGCATACATCATGGGACGTTTTAACTTAACATATAGTCATATACAGTTTGAAGTCTTCAATAAAAAAGAAGAGATGATGATCAGGTGTGTGGTATAAGCAGCCTGTTCGGGAGGCCGTATCGTATCGTGGATTATTTACTGCTGGCTGGTTTGGTGTGAGAGAAAAACACTATTCCTGGCTGGAAATTTACGATCGTTTACGAGCAAGCGAACAGGCTGAAGACTGGTAGCATATTGCCAACGGTTGATAGTTTCAATAATAATTCTTTTTGACTGAGTGCCCATCAGGGGTTTTACAACGTTTTTATATCATACTATATATTATTGCTTATTCTGGTTGCAGAATAGCAAACATCTTTGACAGATACCTGAAAGCCCCTAGCACCCGTTTTGAGGAGATGGACATCCAGCAGGTACGCCGATTCTCTTGAACCAAGACACTACGATGTCTGTGTTTCCACTGATGTAACCTAATACTCTCCCCTCCTTTTCCGTGAAGAAAATCGTCCAGGAGATGACTAGGATGAAGGATGAGAGGAACAGGCTGAGGATGATCATGGCACAGTACATGGGGGAGGACCTGGCCTCATTCTCCGTGCAAGATCTGAGCAACCTTGAACAGCAGATCGAGTTCTCGCTCTACAAAGTTCGCCTCAGGAAGGTAAATATGCACTAACTAGCACGCCGACCTTTTCTAAAAAAAAAAAACTAGCACGCCGACAGATTGATTGATGGAGTAGCCTTGTAGGTTCTTAGCGTTCTTTATCCTACAAAAAAAAAACACTCTTGGGAGACGCCTCCGTGCTAACACTGAACACCCTTGTTTTGTTTCTGGCAGCAAGAGCTACTTGACCAGCAGCTGCTCGAGATCAGCCAAAGGGTGCTCTGCATTCCTCCCTCTCTTGGTAGCCTCTAAACATCTCTGTTTCAAAAGAATCGAGTTGTGACAGACAGAGTTCTCTCTTTCGTCCTGAATTTCCACAGGAGATGCACATGCCAGGAGAGCAGAGCGGCTACCTATGCCTCATGGTAAGAAGACTGAAGACGGCTGGCCCTTCTCCTGACCTCCTCAAGTGACCCCCCTGTTTGTTCCAAAAATTTTCCGCACCTGAATGGGCCTGCTTGTGTGGCTTTGACCTGTGTTGAAAAAACAGAACCCGGCTATTGCTAGGGGGCAGCAGCAGCAGGCTCAGGCCGGCGAGATGCTGGGAAACCCGAGGCCGTTCCCGTGGTGGGACGTGGGGGCCAGTGGCAGTGGCAGCCAGAGTCAGCAGCTGCTGCCCGGCCGGGACGCGGCGGAGTCGTCGATGACGGCGCTGCAGCTGTCGCCGCAGCTGCACGAGTACAGGCTCCAGCCGCGGCAGCCCAACCTCCAGGACGCCAACGTCCATGGCTGGCTCTAGTAAGCTCTGCTGTCTGCTCTGCCTGTGCTTTGCTGTTGGGACAGAGGAGTTCTGCATGCATGCATTTGATTGACCGTACGTTCTCAACTCTGACGGACGGGATGGTGTTGATGATGCCTGCAGATTTTGCTGGGGTCGTGGTCCTGAACGAGAGGACGCTGAATGTGCAGCTCCTCCGCTTGTGACCTGTTCTAGTCCTTGCAGTCTTCCATCGCTTCACCCAACGTGCTCTGCTGAAAATAAACTTACTGGAGTTCGCTTAAAAATTTGTGCTGGGTTGTCATCGCGTTGCTCGTGTTGTGTTGGGTGCCGTGAACGAGTAGCAGAAGCAGTAGCAAAGTAGCAAGTAGCGAGGACCGCACCTAGTGCGGTTGGCAACGACGCCAGGTGCGCGTCCACGCCCGCCTGCGTTGAGTCTCAGCTCATGCAGGTGCTCACCGGGACTTTGTTCCCATTTTTCAACAGTCTCCGTTTGATTTGGTGCCTCTCACGTGTGATGCTACAATGGAATTGTGACGTACCCGTCATCTATGAAATCAGGGGATTTCGGTGATCTCAACAAGGACGCGGTCTTTAGATCTGGGTGTAGTTGTAGGTTTGTTTGTACACGGGTGGTATGAGTTGTGTGCATGTGTTGTGTAAGCGTGCGTGTGTACGAACAGATTCACCCAGATGAGAGGCAATAAAAAAAAAAAGTAGCAAGTAGCAGTAGCGACAGCACACCATCTTTGCCTTGTGCTGCCAAGTGCCAAGGATGAGTCTGCGTGCTTCAGACGTTGGCTTGCATAGTTACACTTATATATATATATATATATATATATATATATATATATATATATATATATATATATATATATATATATATATATATAGAACTACTATTCTGTAGTTGGCCATAGAATAACTTATTTTGTAGCCACTTTGAGTTACGATAATTACTATGTTAATTTACAGTAACTCCTTACTAAGTGGTTTACTATAACATTATGGTAAATATTCTCATGTGTTATAGTAGCCCAACTATTGTAAATATGTATTGACATTATGGTAAATTAGTATATAAAATTATGGTAAATAGAGGTGGCTACAGAATAACTTATTTTGTAGCCAGCTGCTGAATAGCCTCTCCCTATATATATATATATATATATATATATATATATATATATATATATATATATATAGAGAGAGAGAGAGAGAGAGAGAGAGAGAGAGAGAAAGAGAGAGAGAGTATTCAGTAGCCAACTACAAAATAAGTTATTTTGTAGTCACCTCTATTTACGATAATTTTATATACTAATTTACGATAGTTGGGTTACTATAACACATAGGGATATTTACCATAACGTTATAGTAAACCACTTAGTAAGGAGTTATTATAATCTTGTAAATTAATATAGTAATTATCGTAACTCAAAGTAACTACAGAATAAGTTATTTTGCAGCCACCTTTAGGGATATATATATATATATATATATATATATATATATATATATGCACAGTATTTGGATCATGATTACCGACTACCCGAAGAGAGAGAGAGAAAACGGGCAAGCACCGTACCCGGTCATTGAGGTATCCGGTAAGGCAAGGCCGACATGCTACAACGATCTTGAGTATGTTAGCAATTCCGACATACGGCAAGTAAATAAACCAATTGTACGGCCTTTAATGCTAATGCCCGTCCGTAGTGCACCAGCAGCATCTCAGACCCAGAGACTCAACTAGAACATAAAATTAGTAAATAACGCTAGTATAGTAAACTTTTGGTCATTATGTGCACAAACTGATGAAATGACAACGTGAAGAAAGGCCATCTTCTCACCAACAAAGCGAATAGCGATTTCGATGGGGCAAGGACCTCGGCAGGTTGCCCTAGGTCGGTTGGCAAGCCAGGATGCTATCTTTAGCCATCGGATCAAGAGATGAACAGTAGCATGGGGTTGAAAAAAGGATTAAGAAAATTAGGAAAATATTAAATGTAAATGTCGATTGGATTGTTGGATACCCCAATCGGGTGTGTAACCCCCCCCCCCCCCCAATTATATAGGGAGTAGGGGTGCTCTTATCCCGTTGAAAAATCAATGTGGTACTATTATTATGTTGATTTATAGAGTTTTATTTAGATGGGACCAAAACTGTCATAGACCTATTTAAATTGATCTAGGCCCAATTTGAGTGTCTCTGCCTCTGCATTTGGTGGGGAAAGTGACGAAGGGAGGGGGCAGGGGGTGATGTAGCACCTGGAGGATCAAGAGACCAGATTATGACTGAGGAAGATTTAGTAGCCAGACGTGGAAGGGTTGAAATTAGGATACACACCCCAATATGACTAGGAACCTATGTAACCTACTTTTGAGCGTATGCCTTGTACTTGTTTCCCTACCTTGTACCATGTATGTTGTTGATGTTTACCGCGTAATTCATACTTAGTGTGCTTAGAACAGTAGAACTCAAGGTGTTGTTGATAACTTAAAATATGTTGGTGTGCGTATGTACTAGGATCTACTCCGTATCAGAGAGCACGTTTGTCGTCATCTGGGCAACAACGTATACCTCAGCCCTCACAGCCCAGTAGTTGACAATTTTTAATTTTAGTTAGTTTAGATGCTCAAATATCGGCTTTAAGTTATCATATTTGAAATCTAATTTTTTTATAAAAAAATTAACGATCTCAGATGGAGAAACGGTATGGACCAAACATGTACTGCTCAGCGGATGTAATACTTTTCTATTGAAACTTTTTCATTTGAGATTATTTAGAAGTCATGCAAAATATTTGAGCTTCTAAATAATCTCAAATAAAACAGTTTGTCTTAATTTGATTTCATATGAAAAAGTTATAGAATATTTTACTATAAGATATCACCAGACTTGTGGGCCCCCAAGCAGAACCCCTGAAACCATCTAAGGCATTGTTTAGATGCATATGTATCCACCTCAATCCATGTGCGTTGAATTGGTGTAGAGCTTAGTTTAATTTTCACACCAATCCACTTTAACACACATGGATTGAATTAGATACATGTGCATCCAAACAAGCCCTAAGCGATACATCAAAAGGTTTTGAATAGGTGAAGGGTAGAATACTTGTTTTTTTAGATTATATGATGAAGTAAACACATTGCTAATTTTTTTCCCGAAAACGCAGGAGAGCTGCACATCATTATATTAAGAAGAAAGAAAGGGGCTAGAGCCCTACAACACACACCACATACAACCACACACAAATATCATTCGCGCCTGACAAGAACAAAAGGTGACCAAACACTATCACTAAGCTAACTACCAAAGAGAGGGGCTGTCAAGAAGGACAGACCCTTGGCTCCTGCTACACTCCACAGCCGGCGCTCTTCTCCAGCAAGGGAGAGAGCTCGTCCAAGGTTGGGGGTAATTCCATAAAAAACGCAACGATTCCGGTGATTCCAAAGAGTCCAAGCACCAAGCACAATAAGAGAGTTGAGACCTTTTTGCATTAATCCACTTGTTGCTCGAATAGCCTTTTCCCACCATATATCAAAGGAAGAATTAGAAGGCTGTGGTGACAAGGAGTGTAGGCCGACCTGTCTCAAAAGGAGATACCAAAATTGTCTAGCAAAGACACAAGAGACTAGGAGGTGGTTGATAGTCTCATCCTCCTAATCACAGAGAGGGCACTGCACAGGATGAGGCAGCCCACGACACGCAAGGCGATTTGCTGTCCAGCACCGATTGTGGGCCACCAACCAAAGAAAAAAACGACATTTGGGCGGTGCCCAGGTTCTCCAAATCCTCTCGTATGAACCAAACTCAGTAGATCCCTGGAAGAAATCCTCATATGCAGACTTGGCTGAGTATTTCCCACTAGCAGAGAAACACCATATGTGGACATCTTCAACATCAGGCTCTAACTCAAAATTGTACAGCAATTCCCAGAGATGGAGGAAGTCGACAATAACACCTATAGTGTGGGCTCCCTTAATATCCAAAACCCAGTTGCGACCAGTAAGAGCTTCCTATACCGTACGTTGCTTCACCCTTCTCTTCGGGAACACATTGCTAAATGTCAGGGGTTATATTGGCCTTTTCCCACCATCAGGCTATCACCACCACCACCACTTATATGATCTGTCCTACTGTTTCCCATTTTTAGCACCACTCCCTCCATTCCCTAACGAAATGCAATTTTTGTTAAACAGTTTTAAATAAATATCATTAGATAATCATAACATATATTTTTATAGTATACCTATTTAGAGTAAATGTTATTGATTTTTTTATAAACTTAGTCAATTTAAAAAAGTTCGATCCAATCCAAACTTAAAATTACATTCTTTTTAAGACAGAGGCAGTACAAATATAACTACACATAGGTAAGTTTATCACACATTAGCCATCCTCAACATGCCTCATCTTGTGGATCAAACTATCTTGTAAATCGTCTCTAGACTTGTTTAGGTACATTTGTATCTATCTCAGTCCACATGCATTCCGATGGATCGAGGTGAATACAAGTATCGAAATAAATCCTCATGCTATCCTTTTCACACAATATTTGGCAAAATATTAGGATATATAAAGGTGTTCATCGTAAGTTTTCTTCCTACACTCTAGTGAAAATAAATGAAAATACTACATGATGACTCAATCACTCAAACCATTCAGTACTCAACTACAGTGGATGAAAAATTGCTCGCGTTGAACAAGGATCAAATGTACATACATTAACAAGAATGATAGATAATATACACGTACATTAACAGCAATGAATGATAGAATACACGTACATTAACATGACGAAGCCTCAAATCAGCAGATTGCTAAACTGAAATGACACAAGAAACATAAGCCACAAATAGGTGGCCGATGAATGAATGTTTTTGAAACCTCAACCTACAGTACAAGCACTCGAGCTCGAGTTCACCCTGCTTACATTCATCTCCAATCATAAGAATCAGCACGATTCGATGATTATTTATCGGTAGACATGCTATTGGATGGGCCCGAATGGCCGAATCGGACCCAACCAGAGATGCTCCTACCGTTGGCTGTTGGCCTGATCAGCTCAGCTCTGATCCTTTTACTGCTCAACCACCTCCCCTTCAGGAGTGCCAACAGAAGAGGCCATCGCCTGCACCGCAGTTTGCCCCAAAGCGGTGAAACTTGGATGGAGCTGGTACAGAGGTTGACTCCCCTCAGATTCACCCAGGTAGGCTTGCCCTAGACAGTAGCCCAGTGCCCGGGCAACAGGGACAGCTACTGCATTTTCGACTTGAATATACCTATCGCCATCAGAGAAAGCACACATGTTCAGAGGCAAGGATTACAAGGCAGCATGATCCTGCTTCTGATTTCAAGAGCTGTAACTGACTGATCAATGGCTTACTGCTGACAACTTTCAAGAGTGACTAGATCAGGTACAGGCAAACTAAGAAGAGGAACTTACTTCTCCTTGATCGGGCCAAACGATCGGTAGTAATCAGGGAAGCCCTGTAACCTTGCGTTCTCCCGGATAGTCAGGACTCTTGCTTGAGTCGGATGCAATATAACCTATGGACAGCATGTTCGATCAGGATCATATGCAGACAACACTAGCAGTAAAGACAGTTGCAGGGATTATCATAAAGGGGTAGTTTGTACTGAAGCTGACCTCATTGTGAGGCTCTGCTCTGGTTACAACTGTAGGAACTGTGTCGTCCCACCACAGGCGCCTAAACGGCCTACAACATCATATGTATATGTAAGGACAAGTAACCAATAACCTACTTTTTCCAGGACTATTTTCCAACTTACTTGAGTGATTTGCCCTTGATGAATGAAATTGCATAGTCAGGAACCTAGATAACAAAAGATTTGTGCAAAATCTTATCATGTCTTAACCATGAATCATACAGTAGTTGAGCATCTAATCAGTTATGAGTCTAAATATGTAACATAAATGTTGCACTGTTATGGAAACAACAGCAGGAAATAACACATACTAGTGGTTTCCCAGACGAAAGTTTCACACGCTCGATTTCTGGATCCCACTCAACAATATTGTTTGCTCCAACCTTGACACCCTTTAGGTCACAGAAGTTGGCTCCCTGTCATAGGAAAGAGTGATGATTGTTTCAGGAGAAACAACAAAGGAAGGCACAAACACTATCAAGCCACCAACCTTCTTGACCGAAATTTGCTGAACCCGCTCATAATCATCATTGTTAAGCCGTAAGGGCTGGTGATCCAAGAGCTTGCCTTCATCTGGACCGGCCTCCTCACCAAAGGACCAATCCAACATGTCCAAAAGAGTGAACTTGCTGCAGTAGTAGCAAAGGAGCAAGAAAAAAAGGTGGTTATTCTGAAATTCATGGAGAAGGTCAACCAGTAAAGTTCACTGGGCCTTTCACATTTGAAAGGATCAAGATGTCCAAGAAGAGAGTGAATTGGACTAATTCTATTTTTTGCAAAAATTAAGCCATACTCTTAGCCTATTTCACCCCCTTGTGCCTAGAAGTGTTTCTATTGTTTTATCGCACAAGAGTTTTGCACCTTAGGTTCTAATCCTACTCTAGCATGGCAATTCTAGAAATATAGATGTGGCAGAACCGTTCGAAATAACACGCTTTCGAAGGCGTTCGTCTTCCTCTAGACACTAAGCACCTCGAAAGTTAGCTACATCGGACAGTTCCGTCGAGCCCACCCAAAGGGAGAACTTAAAACAATCCACGTTTTACATTCAGAATCCAATAATGAGTATGAGCTTACAATACTTAGTCCATTTCATACAACAAGAGTTCATAGAAATTATTTATTATAATACCAGAGTTCAAAGTGCGATAATTAAACAGCGAAATGAAAATAAACATCTAGCGAAAACGATACAAGGATCCGTCTGTGCCCACTAGAAGAATCCTCCACACAAGGGCTACTCCTCATGCTACACCTGCAACAGGGGTAAAATAAACCCTAAGTACACAATATACTCGCAAGACTTACCCGACTAGTGGGAATAATTTCTCGACTCCAAGGAGTATGATAGGCAATAAAACTCAAGCTGTTTTTTTGTTTGCAAAAAACATTACTAAGAGTACATCCTTAAGATCAAGTTTAATTAGCAGTCATGATTACTTCATTAGCTAACCATTCTAGGTAAGCACCTATTCTACTTTCAAGCAAGAGTTGAGCAATCAGAACCATTTCACCATCTTTCATCTTTCAGTTCTTACTATGGTGCTAGACCATAGCTAAGTCATACCGTCTCACGAAAACGACGATTCGTGAACCAATGTATCCCAGCTGGGTACCCCAAAACACACGCTCCATTTGTACCCTAGGTACAAACAAGACCAACCTATTCCACTCCTGTCATGGGGTCTAGATCTCCGTCTAAACTTGGACTTCAAGCCTCCACACTTGAGACCCGGTCTCAATATGGTGCTCAGACCTCCACCTTTCTCCGCCTCCAATTAGTCGGTCCGAAAAGAGCCGGAACCCACGAAAAGAGCGTAACGAGCCTTTCCGCTCCCATAAGCAAGTATGTGCTCAGGATAATAAGTCTATGACCTGACTATCATCCACAGCAACGGACGGTCCTTAATCAATACGAACAGGAAAAACAATGTAATCAAGCTGAGCCCCATTGGCCGCGGGACACAACCTATTACACCCACTAATACCCATACCGTATCCCTGCCTTGTCTCTATTTTTCCTTTCATCATTTTATCATGAGAGTAATTATAATAATCATATATTGTGAGTAACGGTAGGTTACTCACGCTACCAAAAACTTAAGCATAGCAGCTACCCGAACCTGCACTAGTAGACTTTTAGGATAGATATATTTATGCATGTGGTTTCCATAAAATTCCAGTAACATAAATACACATAACATATATAAATAGTGATTATAAAAAATAAGGGGTTATGCACCAGGGCTTGCCATGGGCAGGCGCGGTGTCAGCTGAGTCGGTCAGTGGCAGTTCTGAAACCTCCTCCTACACGAGAATCTTCTCTTCGTACTCCTCGATGATCTCCTCGAACTCATGATCGCTGGTGGTCACGATCTCCACTAACTCGTTCTCTATATGTATGCAATGATGATGCAACACTTAGCATTTATGCAACAGCAACTCTTAAAATAAGAATATGCATACTAAGCTACTAAGCTAGCTCTAATGACTAAGATACTAAGCTATCATTTTCATCAAGCAAGGTGTTGGATTCAACTAACAAACACCTAGCTTTACAAATGAAGGATATATCTTTATTTCTACTAATGGTTTAATGTATATTGAAACAAAGAGCATTTAACTATCCTAATGCTTAGTCTATTCTAAGGCTACAAAAATTACAGTGAGCACATAATAATACAATGAAGCTACTATAAAAATTTTGGGACTAAAGCTATCACCAACTTACCATAAAATTTTTCTACAATATTTAACCTAATAATATTGAGCACTCTCAAATAATTTAATAGCTCCTAGTATCAACATGTATATATATGAACTAAATACACTAACAGATAGAGCATGATTTTAGAAACCTAACAAAATTTGTTTTACAATTTTGGAACATCTACATGATTTTATATGATTTACCAAAGATCAGCTCAAAAATTAAATTAGAAAGCTATTTCTAATTCCTTATGAAAAAGAAAAATGAATTACGACTAAAGAGACGGCCCACCTAGATCCTGTGCGGTCCATGCGAGGCCGGCCTGCAGCGCGAGACGGCCAACGGCAGGGGAATCTCGCGTGCGCTGGTGATTTTATAAAAGAGACCTCGAACTTCTCCTAAATTACGACTAAGTACTAACACTATTTTTCCCTCTCTCAAACCTTCTCAGTTAACCCCCTGGCTTTCCTGGAATTCCCCCGCGCACACCCTCGACAACTTAGTGCACGACGGCTCGGTGAGCGGCGGCACTAGGCGCCTATGTCGGCCACCTGGATCCTGCACGGGCCCTCCTAAGGGGTCGATCACCATCTCTAACCCGAGCGGCTATGCTAAGCGGTGCAGGGTGACACGACTGGCTGGGAAAGGCTGCAGCAGCGCGCGGCCATCCGCAATGGCGGCGCCACTGTTCCGGTGGGCTAAGGTAGCCATAGGCCTAATTGGTTAGTGCGTGAGCATCAGGAGGCTACCCTAGACCAGGGCGAGGTGACGGTTGGGGCGAAGAATGACGGAGGAGGGCTGGCCACGTGTGGCCGAGCCATGCGGCAACACAGTCACGTCAGCGATGATGGGGAGGTGGTAGCAGTTCCGCTGACATGCGCAAGGTGGAGAGAGAGGCGAGGCAAAGCTGGTGGTGCAAGTGAATTGATTCTGGAGGGACTGTAGGAGGGCTGCCCACATCCACGGCTAGACGTGGCCTTATCGGCACGGCAGCGAGAGAAACTCTAAATTAGAGCTTGGCCTTGCATAGTTCAAGACTAGGTAGGGTCGGGCAACGAGAGGACGTGATGTTAAAATCGTGAATGCACTGAATTGAATAGAGGTGATCGTTCGTAGGGTAATTTGATGGCGTGGCTCGACGACGACAGTAGAGGGAGAAATAGAGAAAAAGAGAGAGACGGGGCGCGGTAGGTGGGCTTGGCTTGTCCTCGCCTTGGCAGGACGTGGTCGACGTGATTGTGGAGGCCAACATGCAGGCGCTAGCAGATAGGCGCATGCATTCATGACTAGCGTGGCCCACGCGCCACAGTGCCATTAATGATAAGGCGACGATGAGCCCGACCACGTGCGCGCGACAGAGGACATGACGGCAAGGTGATAGCACCGACAGCGACTGCGGCACGGCGCAGGACGAGTCGCAGTGCGGTAGTGCGGTGGGGCTGGCAGCAGCACTACCCCGCTACGCAAGCAGCAGCGGTGGCTCCACACGCCAGGAGCCAGCGGTGGCCAGACCACAACCAGGCCAGAGCAGCCGTGGTCGGTCATGCGCGGTTGCGCTTGTGCGTGGGACAGCCAGCATGGCGACGCCGAATGCCCGAGCATGGTGACCGTGCCCACGCGGCGAACCAGCCCAAAACCATGTCGTGCATGAATTTTAAAGCACCTATAAAAACAAAACGGTTACTTCTGGACCTCAACCATCTTCACCATGCTTAAGATGGTATATGAGACTACCAAATCGAGCTATAACACTACATCACCCCTTAACCCAATCTCTCAAAATAATTTGCTAAACATATCAATGTCTGGCTATTGACAAACTTGGAAATTTTCTAAGTTTTTGAGCTAAACTTGATTTCAATTTGAATTTCTAGGCTAGTAGAAATATTGGTTAGTAATATTATTTTTCGATAGCAAGTATTTCACTGTCATCTATAAAGTTTGTATTTCAAACTTTATTTAAGTATCACACACATGTTCTATAGTATTTTTGCTTAATGAAAATTGGTTTTCAACCCTACTTGATATACATGAGCTATTGAATCAACTTTCATTTAGCATTTTTATCGATCATTTTAAGTTACAAGAAATTTATCTACGTATTCTATCGCATGCATTAACACATAAACATGATGCTCATGACATATTTTAGTAAATAATTTAGGGTGTAACACCGAGGGTATTACAATAGAGACATGAATTAAATTGCTCAAATATAAATACTCAAAGTAAAGAGAGGAAGAGGAACGCGTCGATGTTTTTTCGAGGTATCAGAGAGTCATCACTCTCCACTAGTCCTCGTTGGAGCACCCACGCAAGGGTGTAGCTCCCCCTTGATCCGTGCAAGGATCAAGTGCTCTTTATGGGCTGATTCTTTGACACTCTGTCATGGTGAATCGCCCACAACTGCTCACACCATGACTTGGGACATCCACAAGCTCCGCTAGATGATCACCAAGTTCCCAATCACTACCAAACTGTCTAGGTGATGGCGATCACGAAGAGTAACAAGCACAAGCTCTCACTTGACCAAGACAAGCCTAATGAGAAGGGTGGATGCACACTTGCTACTCCCTATACACTAATGAGGTCCTTAATCTTGGGATTATTAAATCTCAATCACCCCACTAGGCTCTTGCTCTCCCTTACACTCCAAAGGTGTTTCTTAGCTAAACACATGGGCAAGAGTGTTAAGTTGGATGAGTAGGAGAAGTATTTATACTCCCCACTTCAAAACATACTCGTTGGGGTCCAACTCAGCACATTTCGGGGTGACTGGACGCTCAAGTCAAAGTGACCGGACATGTCCGTCAGTGGCCAACAACTACATGATGCCAGCCCAATTATCAGAGACCGAACTCTAACTAGCATTCGGTCGCCACCCATCAGACATGTTCGGTCAAAAAATTTCCTTCTCTGGATGCTTACTGTTGTTGACCGGACAATACCTCTAGTGCGCTAGGTCACAACATCCTCAGCGTCCGGTCGAAAAGCAAACCCTAGCAATGTGAGCTCATACTGACCGAACGCGACATCTATGAGTCTGATCGATAAACACACCCTAGCTACGTGAGCTAACACTGACCAGACGTGGCACCTGTGCATCCGGACCAGAGTCCAATCATCATCCAAGTCTCCATTTACCTCAAATTTTACCAACTTTTTGAACAACATCGACTTCAACTGATCTATGGGCTATCATTGAGCTACCTAGTGCTAAGTTTGATAAGTGTGCACCACACCTAAACCATTAAAGTCATCTAGGTCAAGCTACTAGTTCACACACCCCTCAATAGTATGGCTAAAGGAAAAGAAACAAAGTCCTAAACTACTCTAAGTGTCTCTCCAATGCCAAACAACACTTAGAATTAGTCTGTCCTGAACCTTGTCGTCCATCCTTTGAAAACCAAAGCGATTTCCATGACCTAACTCAAGTTTTCTCTGCAAAACACATGTTAGGGCCTGTTTGGCAGGGCTCATCTCCGGCTCTAGCTCTGGCTCCTCTAGAGGAGCCCTGCCAAACGTTTTTCTGAAGGAGCCGTTTTTCAGTAAAAAGCAGAGGAGCCGGAGCTATTTTGGAGGAGCCACAATTTGTGGCTCCTCCAAAATGGCTCTGGCTCCTCCGGAGGAGCCCCTCAGGAGGAGCCCTACCAAACAGGCCCTTAGTCATAGTAATTTTGTGTCGTCATTAATCATTGAAACCCAATTAGGAGCCTAGATGCTTTTAATCTCTCCCTTTTTGGTAATTGATGACAACACAACCTCGAGTATGTATAAAAGATGAGTGAGGTTTTCAACATGCTTGGTTCATATAAGCAATTGGCAATAGAAACAAAGGAGGGTTAGGCATGCTAATATGATCCAAGCCAACACAATGTACTTACAAGGTATGAAATAAGCATAAGTACACAAAGTAAGGCTCATTTGTATCAGAGTAAAACGCGGAAGCAAACCAAATGACCATAATCAAGTGACATGACATATATATCAAGGTAGAGAGCACACATGTCACATAAGTCTCACACATATATCACATATAACAGAGGACAATATTATCTCAATAGTCCCTATCATGGGAGCTGTTATGGTAGGAGCATGAGCTCTGAACTCAGGCGGTGTAGGTTGTCCTATGAGCTCACTAAAAGTAGCACCCATACTCCTAGAGACAGGGGTGTTCGTCACTAGCACTGACGTGGACTAAGTAGGAGTGAAGCCTGTTGAAAGGTCCTAATGGCTAGAGGGGGGTGAATAGCCTATAAAAATTTTTACAACAACACTTAGCAAACTGGTTAGACAAATATGAGGCGAAGCGAGTGTTGCGCTAGCCTACTAAAAATACAAGCCACCTACCACAATTCTAGTTTATATAGTCTCTATCCACACAATGGCTATATCACTATACTAAGTTAGTGTGCGCTCAAAGGCTAACTAAAGAGCCACACTAACCAAACTAATAAGCTCTCACGACTAGCTACACTAAAGAGCTTGACAACTAGTTTGCGGTAATGTAAAGAGAGAGAGCAAGATGGTTATATCGCCGAGTCGAGGAATGAACCAATCAATCACAAGAATGAATACCAAGCGAACACTATAGACTCTAAACGGCATACCCTCTAAGATCTGAAAGCTACCCCACTATTCAGATATGCATTATAGAAATATTCCTAGAGCATAGTGTAGAAGCCCTCTCAAGTTCTCTCGTCACACTAAGGTGGGAACCACTGCTCAACCTCCACAAAGCGTAGCTGCTACACCTATTGAGCTATGGCAGCCCTCAAGTCCAAATGCTCTACTGGCAGCAGGCCTCATGGTCTAGGAGGTGGTCGACAGCCACGCCTCTGCCTCTCTGGCATGGGTGTCACCTGAACATGAGCATGACTTGAGCGTCATAGTGGCTGCTCCTACTGCTGCTCTGCCTCCTCCTGATGCTGCTCAATCTCCTCCTAGGGCTCAATGTCCTCTACACGAGTGCCCTCTGGTGCATCCTCTAGAGGGACACGCCGATCTCCAAGCATGATAGTACCATGTCGACTACCATGCCTAGCCTCAAACTCCTCGACTACGGCCCTCTGAGCTAGTGACAACTGATCGCTAATGCGAATACCACTATCTCTGCCACCACTCTCAGCACGCTCTATGGTGGTGGCCACTGCTGCTGCTCTCTCTGCATCTGTGTCACCATGCTTGTGCTTCTTCTTTGTAATTGTCTTCTTTGGCCCCTTCCCCTTCTCCTTCTTTGTCAGGCGAGGTGGATGGCTCTCATCATCACCAGGACCACCCCTGACGTTCTTACACCAAGCCATACTGACACTCTTTGACTATAATCACCACTGAAAAGACCAACTATCAAATCAACTACCCTCTAACGAGACAACCACTAGCAAAAAGAACCACTGTTAGCTGACACTCGTGAGGCTTGGCCTCAAACTATACTCATGGGCTTGGCCTTGAGTTGTCTATCACTGTCCATAGCCAAGCAATGTCACTGCCCAAACTCACTGCATGGAAGGAATAGAGGAATGTACATAAGCATTATATACTTTAGAGATAAGCAACTTCCTATTGAAGCAAGCAATTAGGTAAGAAAGGAATGAGTAATGGCTTGCTAACTGACAAATCCCTATGAAAAGGACAGAACTGAGCATGTCAGGGCTCCACACAATCAAGGTAAAGTTCTTGGAAAATGAGGTTCACTGGAGCTGAGGGAGTCAATGCCGAGGGAGAAGAAGAAATCTCTGGTAGCGGCGGCGCACACTGTGCCACCACTGCTCCAACCCTAAATGCCACAGCCACTGCGCCTCTCTGACCACCGCCCCACCACCGCTTTCATGGCCTCACCCTCGTGCCTCTGCAGCATAGACATGCCTCGCCCGCTCACTTGCACGCCATGCTTGCGCCCCCATCGCCGCTCCACCACCACACGCCCGCACAGTGACCGTGCTCTGGCTCACCGCATCGAGGGCAGTCACCACCGCCGTCATGGTTTCTCTTCTCCGCTAGTGTGCCGCCTTCCTCCTTGGCTCAGGTGACTTCACGTCCTCGGCCTCGACCTCCAGCATCGCCCCTAGGTAGGTTCCTCGGCCGATAGCTAGTTTTCCCAGGGTGAGCACCCTCTTGCCCAACATGTGTTAGTCTAAATGCCTGAACCAGTCCAATGCTTGTTTTCTAATCCCACTTCGCGCCTATACTCTTGTAGTGCACTCTCTTATCATCCAATGGCTCTGACTTGGCACCTTCCTAGCTAGTTGGTTTTATTCCAAGGTTTGTTGCCACCTCGCCCTTCACTTGTTCGATCAATTCCCTGACTCAAACATGCACCTTGTCCTTACTTCTTTTGGCCAAATTTCTATTATAGAATCCTTGCTGTGACATCATGGTGCCCCATTGCATCAGCTACTCATCTATTCACATGGATTCTTCTTGTTTCCCGGTGGCTAGTCGCTTTTTTATTTCTTACCCAACTGCTTGCTCCAATAGGATTACTCGCTTATCTATAGTTACATATTGTTCTTATATATATCCATCTATTCCATCTATGTAGTGAGTCAGTGTGTTTGAGGTTGCTTGGTTGTTGACAATGGTAGTTGAACCTGGGGCCAAGCCCGTCGGTATGGATTGAGGCCAAGCCTCAACAAGTGTTAGTTGGGCAGTGATTCTCAGTGCTAGGGGGAGTCAGTGACAGTTGTCCTTTGTCAGTGGCAGTGGTTCTTTGCTAGTTAGTTGAGTTCTTTGTAGTGTTAGTTATGGCTCATTGCAAGAATGTTGGGGGTGGCCCCGGTGATGTGAGAGTCGTTCACCTCGCCTAACAGAGCAGGAAAAAGGAAAGAGGCCAAAGAAGACCACTACAAAGAAGAAGTGCAAGAGAGGTGACACAGAGGCAAAGAGAGCAGCAGCAGTGGCCATTGCCGTAGAGTGTGCTAGGAGAGGTGGCAGAGGCAGTGGTGTTTGTATTGGCGATCGATTGTCACTAGCTTAGAGGACCATAGTCGTGCAGCTTGAGGCTAGTTTTGGTAGTCCATGTGGTACTATCATGCTTGGAGGTCGACGTGTATCTCTAGAGGATGCACCAGAGGATGCTCGAGTGGAGGAGATTGAGCCTAAGGAGGAGACTAAGCAGCACCAGGAGCAGGTAGAGCAGACAGAGCAGGCAGAGCAACCACGGCTTCGATGTTCTATTCGTACTCGCACCCAGGTGTCACCGAGGCCTAAGACACAGAGACGTGGTTCTTGTCCACCTCCTAGACCATAGGGTCCGCCTCCAGTGGTACACTTGGACTTGCGGGCAGCCATAGCTAGTGGCCTACCCTACTGTGCTTGGCTCAGACTAACACTAACTTGAATCAAGCCCTGGATGAGCTAGATGTCATGGGGAAGGCATACCTGTAGCTTGCTCGTGAGAATGCTACATTGAAGCAACATCAAGGAGGTCCCGATGTGGAAGCGCCATGTGTTCCTGCTCAGTCGTCCCCGAGGAATAGAGGAGAATTTGGAGACCCCAACACCAGCACCAACATCGACCCATAGGAGGAATTCTTAAAATATGTAATAAATATGCATAGTTGTGCGAGAGAGTGTTTAGTTCTTTTCTTTTAATGGTTGAACAATTGATACTTATGTGGTTGGATGATTGTCATGATGAACAATATTTGATTTGTATTTTTGTCATGATTTTGATGACTTATGGGCATGTCCACGGTCATTTAGTTTAAGATTAAGGCTTAAGGATAATATGAATAAATAGTTGGGTTTCTTTTTATCTTGCTGTGCATTCTGTATCATTCTGAGCAGTCCACCTTTATTAGTTCATATCTCATGTTCTAGATGTCCAATGGTCATGAAAATTTTATGGAGATAAGTAGACTTCTACATATTTCTTTTGACTCTGGAATCACCCCAATATCTATTATAAATTATGAGATACAGCTGTTGTAAGTTGAGGTTTCTGTGCTGATAGAATTCTGGAACAGTAGTACTGGTCGTCTGTATTTGCCTAATTAAACGTCAGAATTTGAAAAAGTATTCTAAATGAAAGTTCTAGATAATTTCATAAGCTTTCTAGAAAGGTAAAATACGCATCCATATGATAAACATAGAGTGAGATAAGCTCGTTTTACTGCACTACTGTTTGTCCAACTCGCCAGAAAAGTTCAGAACAATTATCTTCTTGTATACCCTACATATATCTCTTGTCTTCATCTTGTGACACCTACTCTTATTAGACCATTATCTTTTAAAGGTTATATAGTTGGACATATGAGACTTATATGATGTATCTATAGATGGTGAACACCATGAGGAACAATCAGGGAGACGAGGACCTACCACCACCACCTCCTATCACTATGGAGCAGCTGATGATGATGCAAACTCAGTTGCTTTAGTAGATGGCTCAGAATATGCAGAATATGGGACATGAGAATGAGAATGCACCCCCTCAAGTTAGAGACAAAAGGGGAGAGTTTCTGAAAGGACATTCACCTGTCTTCAAGCACTCCACTAACCCACTCTAGGCTGACGATTGGCTATGTGCTATTGAGAGGCAACTTGAGATTGCCTAGTGCGATGACAAAGAGAAGGTCTTGTATGCTTCTAGACAGTTGCAAGGAGCTGTACTGGATTGGTGGGACTCATTTCGCTTTGGCCATACCAAAGCTAACCCCATTACTTGGCTAGAGTTTCATAGTGCTTTCCGCTCTCATCATGTGCCTGCTGGATTGATGAAGCTGAAGAAGAAGGAATTCTTGGCTCTCAAGCCAAGGAGCATGACTGTTGCTAAATATCATGACAAGTTCATACAATTGTCATGGTATGCACCTATTGAGGTGGATGAGGATGTGAAGAGGCAGGAGCTATTCATGGAAGGTTTGAATGATGGTCTCTAGTACCAACTGTTGTCTCATACTTTTGCTAGTTTTCAACAGCTGGTGGACAAGGCCTTGGTTATAGAGAACAAGCACCGCCAAATGGAGAACAAGAAGAGAAAGTTCTAGGGACAACAGCAAGGGAGTAACTCTTGTGTCCGCACTGCTCCTTAGCAAGCTTACCTATAGCAGCGCTATCAAAGACAATCCAGTCTGGTCAATTGCAACTAGCAACCATAGCGTGCACAGTAGCAGCAGCAGCAGTATAAAGCACCAGTTCAGCGCCAGCAGCAAGTCAACAACGTTCCTATGAAGAATAATGTCCCCAATGCACCACAGAAGAATGGCGCACCAAAGGCACCAAATGCAGTTAATGATAATAGATGCTTCAATTGTGGAGAACCGGGACATTACTGTAACAGATGCCCCAAGAAGACGACTAACATGCAGCAGAACTATGTTCAGGGAAAAGTCAACCATGTGACTACAGAAACAGCTCAGGAGGCACCCGATGTGGTGATCGGTACATTTCCGGTCAACTCAAACTCAACTACAGTACTTTTTGATTCTAGTGCTTCGCATTCCTTCATAGCATATACTTTCATAAAGAAGCATGGTATTCTTGTATGTGTTATGAAGAAACCCATGTTAGTAAACTCACCTGGAGGGGAAATGAAAGCAAATTGGATATGCTTAGCTGCTAGTCTCAACATAAGGGGGTAGAATTTCAAGCCAACCTTGTAGTCATAGACTCATCTAGAATTGATGTTATCTTGGGTATGGATTGGTTGAGGTCCTAGAAGGCAGTTATTAATTGTGGAAATAGTTCCATAAATCTTACCACTCCATCCAAAGAGAAAGTTGAGTATGTGGTAACACAGTCAGCCACAGAAATCTATCGGGTTAATCAATTGGAGGGCACAACCATAGAGGATATACGGATAGTAAACGAGTATCCAGATGTCTTCCCTAAGGAGTTACTAGGTATGCTACTTGAATGAGATATTGAGTTTATAATTAAACTTTTACCTAGAACTGCACCCATAGCTAAGAGACGTTATAGAATGGGAGTGAATGAATTAGCAGAACTAAAGAAACAAATAAGAAAATTGCTAGATAAGGGTTATGTCCAACCTAGTTCTTCACCTTAGGGTGCACCAGTACTCTTTGTAGAGAAAAAAGATGGTACACAAAGAACATGCGTAGATTATAGATCACTTAATGAGGTCACAATTAAGAACAACTATCCACTGCCTAGAATCGATGACATGTTTGACCAGTTGAAAGGAGCTTGTGTGTTTTCTAAGATCAACCTCTGATTTGGATACCATCAATTGAGAATAAGATGTTCTGACATTCCTAAAACTACTTTTGTGACCCAGTATGGACTATATGAGTTCACAGTCATGTCCTTCGGTCTGACCAACGCACCTGCTTACTTCATGTATTTGATGAACAAAGTATTCATGGAGTACCTTGACAAGTTTGTCGTGGTGTTCATTGATGATATATTAGTCTACTCTAAGAATGAGAAAGAACATGAGGGACATTTGAGGTTAGTATTGCACAAGCTTAGAGAACATCAGCTCTATGCTAAGTTTAGCAAATGTGAGTTCTGGCTAAAAGAAGTATCTTTCCTTAGTCACATAATCTATAATGGAGGAGTAGCAGTAGATCCTAAGAAGGTTAGAGATGTGTTGAGTTGGAAGCCACCTCAGGATGTTAGTGAGATTTAGAGTTTTCTTGGTATGGCTAGGTACTATAGGAGATTCATCGAGGGATTTTCTAAGTTAGCCAAACCTATGACTGCTTTGTTAGAGAAGAATGCCAAATTTGTGTGGTCTAAGCAATGTTAGGATAGTTTTGAGGAATTGAAGAAGAGACTGACTTCTACCCCAGTGCTTATCTTACCTGATCTTACCAAAAGCTTCTCTATCTATTGTGATGCCTCACAGCAAGGTCTAGGCTACATTCTTATGCAAGAGGGTAGAGTTATTGCCTATGCATCTAGACAGCTGAGAAAACATGAGTTAAATTATCCAACTCATGATCTGGAGTTAGCAGTTGTGGTACATGCTCTCAAGATTTGGAGGCATTACCTGATTGGTTATAAGTGTGAGATTTATACAGATCATAAGAGTCTAAAGTATATATTCACACAGTTAGATCTAAATTTGAGGTAGTGTAGATGGTTAGAGTTAATCAAGGATTATGATTTGGAGATACACTATCACCCAAGAAAGGCTAACGTTGTAGCAGATGCCTTGGGTAGGAGTTATGTGAACATGACCTATACACTACCTAAAGAGTTGTGTGAGGAGTTCGATACCTAAATTTGGGTATTGTAGCTAACACTATGGAGCTAGAGGTGGAACCTACTATAGAACGAGATATTCATAAGGGTTAGTTGAATGATGAGAGGATTAAAGATATTGCTAAACGTATAGTGATTGGTAAATCCCTAGGATTCCACATGGATGATCAAGGAACAGTATGGTTTGGCAAAAGGATTTGTGTGCCAGAAGTGAAGTCTATTAGGGAGTCTATTTTGAGGGAAGCTCATGACTCGGCCTATTCCATACACCCGAGGAATACTAAAATGTATCTTGGTCTTAAAGAGAGATATTGGTGGTATGGACTAAAAAGAGATATAGCTAAACATGTGACCATATGTGATACATGCCAAAGAGTAAAGGTAGAGCATCAGAGGCCAGCAGGTTTATTACAACCTATGAAGATACCCGAGTGGAAATGAGAAGAAGTTGGAATAGATTTCATAGTGGGATTACCCCGTACACAGAGGGGATATGACTCTATCTTGATAATTGTAGACGGTCTGACAAAAGTAGCACATTTCATTCCTTCAAGATAACTTATTCTGGTGCAAAGTTGGCAGAGCTATACATGGAAAGGATTGTGGGAGTACTAAAGAAGATTGTTTTAGATAGGGGTACACAGTTCACATCTCATTTTTTACAAAAATTACATCATTCCATGGATTCGAAGTTGAACTTTAGCTCAGCTTATCATCCTCAGACAGATGGGTAGACAGAGAGGACAAATTAGATTTTAGAGGATATGCTAAGAGCTTGTGCTCTACACTACGGGATAAGTTGGGATAAGAGTTTGCCCTATGCAGAATTCTCTTATAATAATAGCTACCAGAAAAGTCTTATGATGGCACCGTTTGAGGCATTGTATGGTAGAAAGTGCAGGACACCACTGTTTTGGAATCAAATAGGGGAAAGTCAAGTCTTTGGACCAAAGTTTTGCAACTGGCAGAGAAACAGGTACAAACAATAAGGCAAAACTTGAAGGTTGCACAGTCTCGACAGAAAAGCTATGCTGACACGAGAAGAGATTTGGTGTTTGAGATTGGTGACTTTGTTTACCTCAAAGTTTCACCTATGAGAGGAGTTAAGAGGTTTCATACCAAGGGAAAGTTGTCACCCAGGTATGTGGGACCCTTCAAGATCATCAATAGGAGAGAAGTTGCTTACCAGCTGGAATTACTAGAACAACTCTCAGGTGTTCATGATGTCTTCCATGTATCGCAACTTAAGAAATGTTTGAGAGTACCTGAGGAATAGTTACCCTTAGATGAACTGGATATCCAAGAGGATCTATCATACAAAGAATAGCCTATGAGAATCTTAGAAACAGCGGAGAGAATCACAAGAAGCAGGATAATAAGAATGCGTAAGGTTCAGTGGAACATATACTCTGTGGATGAGGCCACTTGGGAAAGAGAAGATGATCTAAAATCTGATTATCCTAACCTTTTTGAACCATTCGAATCTCAAGGACAAGATTCATCTTAAGGGGGGTAGGTTTGTAACACCCAAAAATTGCAACTGCAAATTAGTAATTGATTTTTAGCATGTCGAGTACCTTAGAACGGGGTACCCCGAGCGAACATCAAAGGGGTCGCTAAAGTCCCATCAAAAAATAAAGCTAGAAGGTAAGCCATGGGCCCCTCACCTGCCATGTCCGAGCCCACCAAGCCCTTCGCCTCGCCTCGAGCCTCACGCAGGAGGTCTCGGCGTCGTGACGCAATCTCCGCCTCGCGCGAGGCTCCCCACGTGAGGCCTTAGTAGGGAACACGATCTCCGTCTCGCGCAAGGCTCTCCATAGAAGGCCTCGGCAGGGGGTGCATTCTCCATATCGCGCGAGGCCTCTCACAGAAGGCCTCGGCAAGGAGTCCGATCTCCGTCTCGCGTGAGGCCTCATTCTCCGTGTCGCTCGAGGCCAGTTCATCCGCAGCCCATCGCCCCCCGCCTCGACCGACCCTCCTAACAGCGCGTCATGTCTCATTAATACTTCAACCACTCCCGCAATCTCAGCCGAATGATGGCTCGATGCCACAGAATGGCCGACGGGACCCGAGGTCGCATCAGCGCCATACCGGCTGGGACAGGGCACGGCGGGGATTACCGGCCACTATGTTCTGACGCTGTGCCCACGATCAGTGCCCACACTACACTGTGTCCCACGATCCCCGCCTTGAAAACAACATCGCACGGACAACTTGGCCTGGGTCATCACCGCCTCCAAGCCGGCGCACCAGATCAGCCACCCACTCGGGGCCTTGGCACTGTGCACCAAGGTCTCGGCTATCTCAGGGTTTGTGCCCGCTGAGACCCCCACTGCGGTGTAGCCTCGGCACCGACTAAGCCTCGGCCTCGTGCACAGTCCATCCACAGTGGCTTGCACGTTCACCGCCGCACCCACTCCGAGGCAACCCAGGGGCTCCCATGATGCACAGGGTCGGACGTGACCAGCATGTCACCCCAGTGCTCCAAGGACGGACCACTCCGACGACCACGCCACCACAGGAACAGGCCATAGGGCTTGGACACACCGCCCCTATTGGCATGATGCCGTATAGTTAACACATGTACTATCCTTGTCCTCCCTTCAACTATAAAAGGAGAGGACTTAGGCCACTTAGAGGGGGACTCAAAGAGAAGAACACCTTATAACACACACACACGCACACATCCCAGCCGCCTGAGAGCAACGTCTTAAGCGGCCCACACGACACCTTGCCGAGACCTGGGACTAGCTCCCTCTCTCCCTAGCTTGTAACCCCCTACTACAAGCACTTCGGTGCAAGGAATGCAAGATCGATCTCTCAGACTGGACGTAGGGCATCGATTGTCTAAACCAGTATAAACCTTGTGTCTCTTTGCATCACCATCCGGGATTAGGGGCACACAGTTCAAATTCACTGGTTGGTTGAGGACCCCTCGGTCCGAAACACCGACAGTTGGTGCGCCAGGTAGGGGCCTCTGCGTGTCAGTTTCATCATCACAGCAGGTTCCGGATGGCAGACCCCGTACGACCATTGCGTCTCGGCACGGTGGTTTGGTTTGGGAGCCTAGAGTTCATGTCTCTAGGGCATGAGTACGACATGGTACTCCTCACTCCTCAAGCCCCACCAACCGACGATGAAGTCACGCACCTGCAGCCTAGGCGCAGGTGGCGCCCGGGCGGCCGCTCTCGCCACGCTCGCCAGGCTCTACACGAGCAAGACCACCCCAACGCTACGCGAATCCAGGGCGGCACGCCGCTCCCCGCCGATATCCTATGACTAGCTGTTGGCACAGGGTCCTTGGCTTGGGACCTATCTAGCCTGAGCTTGGACAAAAGAAAATCACCGGTGGCACACGGTGATGCCCAGTCATCAAGCTCCGCTCCACCACTCCCTGAGGAGCCAATCCCGATGGAGCAGAGTCTAGTGATGGCACCATCCCCATACCCCTTTGGGTTGAGAAATGCCACTGCCTCTTACGCCTATGCTTACATTGCCGCTCACGAGGATCCCTCAGAACGCTGCCAGCGCTTCGCTCTCGACCTAAGCACCCATGCCGACTCCTTGGAGGAGGACGAGGCATGGCCCGGAGTGGATTTCTCTGGACTCCATGACCCTAGGGCTATGCGCCAGTTCTTGGCTGCAAGCGACTACTGCTTCGGCTACTCTGACTCCGACGATGAGGGTACCTACGACCCCACTCGCGAGTGTTTTCACGTCGGGCTCGGGATGCTAAGGGCGAGCGAAGAGGACGAGGGGGTAGGTAGCCGTTCCTCGCTTTGCCTGGGTACAGGCGCCGCCACACCTCTGCGCATTGCCCTGCCGACAGCACGGAACGAGAACCTCGTTCCTGCGCGACCTCAATGCCCAGACCTAGAACAACTCTGTGAGCTCCAAGCCAAGGTCAAACAGGACCGACTTCTTCTACAGTAGCTTCGAGACTCTCTCGAACAGGAGCAGCGAGGTCACAGCGAAGGCGGAGGAGCCCGACGAAGGGCCCGCGATGTACATCACCGCATCCACGACGACGAAGGGAGCGAGCAACCCCCAGTCTTCAATCGCGCTAGCCAGAACATCGTGGCTGCAGCCATGCTAGTCCGTGCAATGCCTGAGCCTTCTACCACGGAGGGGCGGCGGGTCCGCGGCGAGCTCCAGGATCTCCTAGAGACCGCCGCAGTACAGCAGGCCGAAAGTTCCACCTCCCGATGGCATGGGGGCACCTTGAACTTGCCCGTAGCCCCGCCTCAGCAGGATAGGGAAGCCTCAGTTCATCCCAAACCCGCTCGAGCACCAATAGCCCATAGGGCCCCTATGCTTCTGGACCGCCTCGGCCATCGACGCGAGGCGTAGGGAGACCATGAGGTGGTTAGCAGGCGACGATGCCACGACAATGAAGGGCCCGCTCGGGGTTACCACCCGCACCGAGGCAGCCGCTATGATAGCAAGGAGGACCATAGTCCTTCTCCTGAACCGCCAGGCCCTCGGGTCTTCAGCAGGGCCATCCGCGGTGCTCTTTTCCCCACCCGGTTTCAGCAACCAGCCAATCTCGCGAAGTACAGCGGTGAGACCAACCCTGAACTTTGGCTTGCTGATTACCACCTGGCCTGCCAGCTAGGTGGCGCGGATGATGACCTGCTCATCATTCGCAACCTCCCCTTGCTCTTGTTAGACTCGGCGTGAGCCTAGCTCGAGCACCGTCCTCCCTCGCAAATCCACGACTAGCGCGACTTGGTTAGGATCTTCGTCGGAAACTTCCAGGGCACATACGTGCGCCCTGGGGACTCCTGGGATCTTAACAGCTACCGCCAGAAGCTAGACGAGTCTCTCCAAGACTTCATCCGGTGCTTCTCCAAACAGTGCACCGAGTTGCCCAGCGTCGGTGACTCAGAGATTGTCCAGGCTTTCCTCTCCGGCACCACCTACTGAGACCTGGTTTGAGAGTTAGGTCAGAACATACCGCACTCCACTACTGCACTCCTCAACATCGCCACCAACTTCGCCTTGGGCGAGGAGGCTGTTGGAGCCATCTTCCCTGATAGCGATGCCAAGGGTAAGCAGAGGGACGAGGCCCCCGAGGCCTCAGCCTCCTGCCTCCCCAAGAGAAAGAAGAAGGGGCGCCTGGGGAAACAGGAGGCCTTGGAGGCCGATCTGGTTAGGGCCACAGAACGCAAGAATCCCCGAGGCCCCAGAGGCCCTAGGCCTTTCGACGACATGCTCAAGAAATCCTGCCCTTACCACCAAGGCCCGGTCAACCATGCCCTCGAGGATTGCTCCATGCTGTGACGTTACTACGCCAGGCTTGGGCTCCCCGACGACGACACCAAGCAGAAGGGCACCGATGACCGGGACAAGGACAAGGACGTCAGGTTCCCCAAGGTACGCAACGCCTTCATGATCTTCGGTGGACCCTCGGCATGCCTTACGGCGTGGCAGCGTAAGAGGGAACGCCAAGAAGTCTTCTCGATCAAGGTGGCCACCCTCCAGTACCTCGACTGGTCTTGGGAGGCAATCACCTTTGATCGAGATGACCACCCTGACCATGTTCCAAATCCCAGGCAGTACCCGCTGGTTGTCGACCCGATCATCGGCAACACCCGACTCTCCAAGGTGTTGATGGACGGAGGCAGCGGCCTCAACATCCTCTACATCAATACCCTGGAGCTCTTAGAGATCGACCGATCGAGGCTCCAAGGCGACATCGCCCCCTTCCACGGCATCGTGCTAGGGAAGCGCACGCGACCCATCGGGCGCATTGACCTTCCCGTCTACTTCGGCACCCCCTCCAACTACCGCAAGGAAGTCCTTACCTTCGAGGTAGTCGGGTTCGGAGGAGCCTACCATGCCATCCTAGGGTGACCGTGCTACGCCAAGTTCATGGAAGTCCCTAACTATACCTACCTCAAGCTCAAGATGTCAGGCCCCAGCGGTATCATCACGATTGAGTCCACGTATGAACATGCATACGACTGCGACGTTGAGTGCATCGAGTACGCCGAGGCTCTTGCGGAGGCCGAGACCCTTATCGCCCACCTCGACCAACTCAGTGGCGAGGCACCTAACTCCAAGCGTCGCGTGGGGGCATTCAAGCCCGTGGAAGCCATCAAACTTGTCCCGGTCGACCCCGCCTGCCCCGACGACCGAGCGCTGAGGATCAGCACCACCCTCGACATCAAATAAGAAGCCATGCTCGTCGACTTTCTCCGTGCAAATGCTGACATATTTGCATGGAGTCCCTTGGACATGCCGGGCATACCGAGGGAGGTCGCCGAGCACGCCCTGGACATCCGGGCTAGATCTAGACTGGCGAGGCAACGCCTGCGCCGCTTCGACAAGGAAAAGCGTAGGGCCATCGGTGAGGAGATACAGAAACTCTTGATGGCCGAATTCATCAAAGAAGTGTCCCACCCAGAGTGGTTGACTAAACCTGTGTTAGTCAAGAAGAAAAATGGGAAATTGAGAATCTGCGTAGACTACACTGGTTTGAACAAAGCCTGTCCAAAAGTCCCCTTTCCATTACCCCGAATCGATCAAATCATTGATTCCACTGTAGGGTGCGAGACCTTGTCTTTCCTTGATGCGTATTCTTGTTACCATCAAATCAAGATGAAAGAGTCAGACCAGCTCGCGACTTCTTTCATCACACCATTCGGCATGTACTGCTACGTGACTATGCCTTTCGGCCTTAGAAACACAGGTGCCACGTACCAGCGGTGCATGACTCAGGTCTTTGGCGACAACATTGGGTGGACCATCGAGGCCTACGTAGACGACATCATGGTCAAGACTAGAAAAGCCGAGGATCTTGTCGATGACTTGAGGATAACCTTCAAATGCCTTAGAGAGAAGGGCATCAAGCTCAATCCTGAGAAGTGTGTGTTCGGGGTCCCCCGAGGCATGCTCTTGGGGTTCATAGTCTCAGAACGCGGCATCGAAGCCAACCCAGAGAAGGTCTCAACCATAACCAGCATGGGACCAATCAGAGACCTCAAGGGAGTACAGAGGGTCATGGGATGCCTTGTGTCCCTGAGCCCCTTCATCTCGCGCCTCGGCGAAAAAGGTTTGCCTCTGTACTGACTCTTGAGAAAATCCGAGCATTTTTCTTGGACCCCCGAGGTCGAAGAAGCCCTCGACAGACTCAAGAGGCTGCTCACAAATCCTCCCATCCTGGTACCCCTAGCCAGGGACGAGGCCTTCTTACTCTATGTTGCTGCAACGACCCAAGTGGTCAGCGCTGCCGTAGTAGTAGAGAGGTAGGAAGAGGGGCATGCTCTACCCACCCAACGTCCTGTTTATTTCATCAGCGAGGTACTCTCCGAGACCAAAGCACGCTACCCTCACATCCAGAAGCTGGTCTACGCCGTGGTCTTGGCCCCGCGCAAATTGCGTCACTACTTCGAGTCGCACCCAGTGACTGTGGTATCATCTTTCCCCCTGGGCGAGATAGTTCGTAACCGGGAGGCCTCGGGTAGGATAGCCAAGTGGGCCATCGAGCTTATGGGGGAAACCTTGAATTTTGCGCCTCGAAAAGCGATCAAGTCTCAGGTCTTGGCCAATTTCGTGGCTGAGTGGACAGACACCCAACTGCCACCTGCTCAAATTCAGACGGAGTGTTGGACCCTGTACTTCGATGGATCCCTGATGAAGACCGGGGTAGGCACAGGTCTGCTCTTCATTTCCCCCCTTGGAGTACACATGCGCTACATGGTGCGGCTCCACTTCACCGCCTCCAACAACGTGGCCGAGTACGAGGCCCTCATCAATGGCTTGCAAGTCGCCATCGAACTTGGGGCACGGTGCCTCGATGTCCGAGGCGACTCGAGGCTCGTCATAGATCAAGTGATGAAGGAGTCAAATTGCCTCGACCCCAAAATGGAGGCTCACTGCAAGTTGGTACGACGCCTAGAAGACAAGTTCGACGGTCTCGAACTAAATCACATTGTGCGGAAGTACAACGAGGCCACCGACAAGCTGGCAAAAATGGCCTCGGCATGGGCACCGGTCCCCCCAAACGTCTTTGCCAGAGACCTCCATAGGCCTTCCATTAACTATACCTTGGTAATAGAGGAGGGCCCACTGGTGGAAACCACGGTGAAACTCGACGCCCCTCCACTATCGAGACCCCCTCGACCGAGCCTGAGGTCATGGAAGTCAACCTCGAGCCTCCGCAGACTGATTAGGACGCGGATTGGCGAATCCCGTTCCTCGATTGGCTTGATCAGGGGAGCTTCCTGGCGACAGAATCGAAGCACGACGGCTTGCGCGCCGAGCCAAGACCTACGCCCTCTACAATGACGAATTGTATAGGCGAAGTCCCTCAGGTGTCCTCCAATGATGCATCACTGCTGAGGCGGGCCGAGCCCTGCTGTGGGACTTGCACGCTGGTGCCTGCGGGCACCATGCGGCGCCTCGGACGCTCATGGGGAACGCTTTCCGCCAAGGGTTCTACTGGCCGACGGCGGTCGCCGATGCTACCAAGCTAGTACGCTCCTGCGAAGGATGTCAGTACTATGCTCGGTAGACACATTTCCCGGCCCTAGCCCTGCAAACCATCCCCATCACATGGCCGTTCACCGTATGGGGGCTCGACATGGTCGGGCCTCTGCAGAAGGCCCCCGGGGGCTACACCCATCTACTGGTATCAATCGACAAGTTCTCCAAATGGATCGAGGCTTGTTCGATCAATCAAATCAAATCCGAGCAGGCGGTGCTGTTCTTCACTAACATTATCTATAGATTTAGGGTCCCCAACACCATCATCACCGATAACAGGACACAATTTATCGGCAAAAAGTTGCTGACGTTTTGTGACAACCACCACATCCGTGTGGCCTGGTCGGCCGTAGGACACCCAAGGACCAATGGCCAAGTAGAGCGTGCCAACGGCATGATCCTACAAGGCCTCAAGCCAAGGATTCACAACCGGTTGAAAAAGTTTGGCAAGAAATGGCTCGCCAAACTCCTGTCAGTCATCTGGAGCCTAAGGAACACTCCAAGTCGAGCCACGGGGTTCACGCCTTTCTTCCTAGTCTATGGGGCCGAGGCCATCCTCCCCACTGACTTGGAATATGGTTCCCCGAGGCTACAAGCCTATAACGAACAAAGTAACCGCACCACCTGAGAGGACACCCTTGATTAACTAGAGGAAGCCCAAGACATCGTGCTACTACACTCGGCCAAATACTAGCAGAGCCTACGGCGCTATCAGGCCCAATGCATCCGAGGCCAAGACTTGAAGGTAGGCGACCTGGTGTTGAGGCTAGCACAGAGCAACAAGGGCCGCCACAAGCTGACCCCGCCATGGGAAGGACCATACATCATCGCCCAAGTACTGAAGCCCGGGACCTACAAGCTGGCCAACGAGAAGGGCAAAGTCTTCACCAACGCTTGGAACATAGAACAACTATGTCGCTTTTATCCCTAAATTTCTAAGCATTGTATATGTCGTTTCTCGAAATACAATTAAAAAGCATTCTTTAGTTGGTCTAATTTTTCGAGAAACCCCCCGAGCCCATCGTAGGGCTCGACAATACAGTAACACGACAAGGGAGACTCGGCTCTGCCTCGGCAGAACCAAGCCTCCCTTAGGGGCTAGATGGGGGACTCCCCCCTAGGTCCCACGCACCATTCTTCAGTTGTTTTTTGCAAAAATTCCTACGCCAAGACTCTAGCAGGCTCTGACGAATCAGTTGTAAAAACCCCTCGGACCAAGGTCTGTTTCCTAAGCAAGAGGCCGGTAGAGTCGCGAGACGGCCTATGCCCCCGGGCTACGGCACTCCCTCACTACCTCTTGCCCAAGGGACAGCTTAGGCCCTAAGGGGGTGTTTTGCAAATGAAATCTGATCAGGAGCAACAGAGGGCAGAGGCTTGGAAACATAAGAAAAACAACTAAGAAACACAAATACTTCTGAAATAAAAGCCTCGACGGCCACAAGTGTTACGATACAAAAATAACTCCTACTCTATTTTTACATAGCCCTCGGGGCCTAGATCAAGGCTCAGGGCCTTCAGCACCGGTAGATGGTAGGGGAGGAACCACCTCCTCTTCGAAGAGCGTCGCCAGCGCCGTGCCAGGGCCTTTCGCTGCCTCCATCAGCTTCATGACCGCTGCGTCAGCCTCCTCGTCATCATCAGGCAGGACATACCCATCACTGATGGCCGGGAGGTCGACGCCAACGTAGTGAGAAGAGATGACGGCCAGCGCGCGCCTGACACCCATGTGCAGTGCTCCTCGGAGCCGCTCGCGCATCTGGTTGCTCAGCACGATCAAATGGCTCCCCAAGGAGCTGCCTGACTGAACCCCTTCAACCTCCAGGGCCTCACAGGCGGAAAGGGCAGCACGCTTCAGCGCCTCATGCTCCCTGATCTCAGTCTCGAGCACCGTCTGCACCACGCTGGAAGCCTCGGTGGCCCGAGTAACCTCCACCTCTGACTCTGCACTGCAGAAAATGGAATGAGGTTGAGCGAGGGAAAAAACAACCTAAGTTAGGGGTGGAAGCCCACGGAACTCACCCTTGGCCTTCTGCTCCCAGCGTCGAGTCTCGACCTGACAGGCCTCGGCTTTCTCCTTCCAGCACAGGGCCTCAGCCTAGGAAGCCTCGGCCTCCTCCTTCAAGCATTGGGCCTCGACCCTAGAAGCCTCGGCCGCCTTGGAAGCTTCACTCCCCAGCTCTGCGTCACACAAGAGAGTTAGGGAGCGAACATAAGGAAAAGAAAACAAAATAAGGGGACTAAAACTCACCCTCGACCGTCCCCCTCCAAACTACAGCCTCGGTCCACGAGGCCTCAGCTGCAGCAAGGGCCTCATCCAAGGCACCTTTCATCAACTGGTGCACCCTCTGTTCCACCCCTAGCTGCCCCGCGAGAGCCACGGCCGAGGCCATAGCTTCAATAGCTCGGCCCCTGAAGGCATCCTGATCGCTGACTGCGTGGGTGAGCTCCTCCTCCAACTCCTTCACCCGCGCCGCCAGAGGGGCGAGCTGCGTTTGGGTTGTGACCGCCTCGACCTTCGCATCGGCACAACGAAGGCGGAGGTCCTCTACCTCCGCGCTCCGCGCTGATAGGAGCTCGTTGGCGCCGGCAAGAAGGCCCTTCTGTCGCTGAAGCTGGTCCCAGATGCCCCTCTCCCACTGGAGAAAGACCGACTTCCCAAGGGACTAGGTCTCGAGCTCCTGGGGAAGCAGAACATGAGTCATTGATTGCAACAAAACCAAAAAAGGACAACGTCACGTGAGAAAGGAAAACATGAACCTGGGTGACTCCGAGCAGTTCGTCGGCCACCACGGACAGGGCTGTCCATAGCGACCGCTCCGCCAGCTGGCGGTATTGCTCGAAGGTGCCCCAGTGCCCGCCCTCGGCTGTGTTTTCAAGGGCGAATAGAGGCTCCCCCTCAGGGTTGTCCCGGCTTCACCACAATACTCATGGGTGATCCCACCCACGAGGCTCGGGTCATGCCCGCACAAGGGCTGAGCTTCCCTTGTCCAAGACTGGCGCCAGCTGTTCCACGGTGTCGGCATCCTCGGCGTCGACCACCTCCCGCGCCCGGGAAGTATCATCGGAGGAGATCGGATAGACCTCTGCCTCCTGGGCGCTCTCTCACAATAGCGGCGACCCCTAAACCAAGGATGCCACCGAGGCCTCCGCCGCCTTCATCTCCGCCTCCTGGACAGACGGCCTCGCCGCCATTACAATGGCCTTGGTGGCCTCGGGGGCTCCAACCTCCGCCATCATGGCTTCGGAGGACGTAGAAACACCGACCACGGCCACTGCGGTCTCGGTGGTCTTAAGCGCCCTGTCCTCCATCGCCTCAGCCTCGGAGACCCCGGGGCCTCAGCAACCAAGGGCACGCTGGCCCCATCCGACTCGTGGGCCTCACCCCCACAGGGTGGAAGCGCTCCCTCCCTTGTCTGTGTAGGGGTGGCCTCGGTAGCCCCTCCTTGGGTGGCCGGCTCCTTCGGGTTGACCCTCACCAACGCCGCGCCACGTTGGATAGCGGCTTGTGCCTCCGCCACCCAGTGGGCGGAGGAGCCGGGGCTCGCCTTGAGCGCCTTAAGGGGCGCTAAGGGGAGCTCATCCACAGGCCGCTTCCGACTAAGGAAAAATAACCTATAGGGTCAGCGCGAGACCAAAAAAGTGAATGGAAGGCACTATGACCCTACCAAAAATACACTTACCTTGAATGGGACGGCAACTGCTTCGCCACGGCAAACCTCATCCACAACGGCGGAGGCAGCGGCAGAGGCATCACCTCCGTATCCATCGGCGCCGGTCAGTCCTCGATGGACCCCGACGCCCCTTCGGTCCTCTGTAGGGGTGGTGGCGTCGCCTCCACCACCGCTTGTTCCACCATGGCCGCCGAGCCCATCAGGCTGACGGCACGTTTGCCCAACACCCGTGCCTCGGGCGTGTCGGCCTCGGCCCCAAAGCGGGCAACCGCCGACCCCGGGTCCGCTTCTCCTCCTCCTCCCAGGAGTGCCGGGCTGCTTGCCAATGCCCTGGGCACCACCTCCACTACGTCAGGAAGGTGGTCTAGGGGACCTCACCCCACCTCGCCCCCGTCATCCCCGTCCGAGGCCTCCATCGACAGCGACATCAATGGGGATTCCTCTAGCAGGAGACCATCCTTTCTTTGTTGATGGCGGTGCTTATCCAGCTCCTCGCGCGCGAGGATTTGCTTCGTGCGCTTCGCCGCCTTGGCGTCTTTTCGCTTTTTCTACGCGTCAGCATGCGCACAGTTGATCGCCCACCACCTCGCGTCCTCAGGAACAGGCGGCGGAGAGGAGCGCACGTCCCTCATCCCCTGTAGGAATGATGGACGCACATAAGGAAACAAGAGGTAAGGGGAGATTGAGGAGGCTCGGAGGCTATAGCGGCACACGACTTACTAGCGAGAGGAACCCCCGTGATGGCCGCATCATGATAGGGGTCAAGTTGCCGCCCCTCAGCTTCACCTCTACCATCTCCCCCACCCGACGAAGAATTTCCTCATTGGAAAGGGCGGAGGAGGACATCCGGGTGCCTTCAATGGGCTCACCTGGCTTCATCTCAAACAGCCGCCGCCGCCGGGCCATTAGCAATAGCACCCTTCGGTGGTGGAAGGTGGCCACAACCACAGCCACAGTGAGACCATGGCCCCATAGCCTCGCCAGCCCCTCTAGAAGCGGCTACAGCTTGGGCTAGTCATCCTTCAAGACGCCATACTTCCATCTCTCCAGGCAACTCCCCACAATCCACCTAGTGTAGGGGGGAAGTCCTCCATCGTCATTGCGAAGGTAGAACCAACTCGTGTACCACCGACGATTGGAGGACGCGAGTTGGGCCGGGATGTAGAGGTGCAGGTGGTCCTGGCGCACCTGGAGAGTGCAGCCGCCAGCCCTCATCGCCTTCCTCTTACCCGACGTGCCTGTCGGCTTGGTAGTGTGCCCCGCCCAGAATAGGTGGAGCCACAACTCCTAATGAGGAGCAATCCCCAAATACCCCTCGCAGACGGCAACAAAGATAGCCACCTGAGTGATGGAGTTGGGATTGAAGTTGTAGAGCTCCACGCCGTAGTAGTACGGGAGCGCCCACATGAACCGATCCATCGGGACACCGAGGCCACGCTTGTGAAAGGAGACGAAGCTCACGACGTAGCCGTCGCGAGGCCTCGGCTCTAGCTCGCCGTATGGAGCAATCCACTCCGGCCTGGTGGGGTCTATCACCGGGCAAAGGAGTCCACCGTCGACAAGCGACTGAAGCATCTCCTTAGTGATGTCCGACGGATCCTAGGGGTCCGCCTCGACAATGATGATGTCGCTGGCCATGGGTACGATGGAGGAATTGGGTGCGACGGTGAGTTTTTCTCTCTCTCCCAAGCTCTCACTTTTTTCTCGCTTTCTCCCTAGGCTCGCTCTTCTCTCCTCTTCTTCCTAGCACCCGCTGCTCTAGCGACGGCTCGGTGGAGGCAGTGCAAATGCAGGCAAGGTAAGACGAGGAGGGGCAAGACTCTTCGGGTATTTATGCAGGGAGAGAGGTGAAACGAATGGGCGACGAAATTAGGGAAGTTCCCCCCCCCCCGATCCAGCGCAGTTAACCATGAGCTAATTTCGCTGGCCCACGTGCCCACGTCTCCCTCATTAAATGTAGGAGCAGTTACGTCCCATCCACCATGTCACGCTCGGCCACTATGGCAGCAGGCGTCGTTTTGCCTCTCTAGGAAACTGCCTCAAAAGGCGCGCCACCCGTTGCCGAGCCAATAGGGGAGATATTCCCCACGGCCTATTCCTTTCATATGAAGGAACCAGGCTCTGAGCCTATTACGGTCCAGGGGTTCGAAGGCTGGGCCCCAAAAGGTTTCGACAGCCGCCCCAGGATAACAAAGTCAGGGACGACCATGGGCGAGCCTATACGGGGCCAAGACCTAAGCAAGCAAAACACTTGGGACGCCCAAAGTCGTGTCCGAGACCGGCAGGAAGGTCTCCGAATGGGATCCCACCTTAGGGAGGCACCGAGCCACCGAGGCCCAGCGAACGGCCTCGGCACCCACTAGAGAAATCCTCTGGTACTCTTAGAGTGTGTCTCTAGACCGCTAGCCGTCCCCTAGCGAACGGGGTTTGGGCCTCCACTCGGACTACCCGATAACAGCTCACCGGAAGTGCCACCGCTCGTGCCCATCGAGGGTAGCGAGGCACATTCCACCCCTCCTTCCGAGCGAAAAGGAAGCGTGAGGGTCGCACAAAAAGTTAGGGGAACCCCCGACGGCCTTCTCGCTCTATGTAGAGGCCAGGGGGCTCTTCCTGCAACCTTACCGAGACCCAGCGACCCCGGCTCGCACTCAAAGGGGCTCAGCAAAACAAACCCTCCTTCCGAGCGAAAAGGAAGCATGAGGGTTGTACAAAAAGACAGGGGAGCTCCTGACGGCCCTCTCACCCTATGCAGAGGCTAGGGGGCTCTTCCTGCAAATATGTTGAGACCCCACGACCTAGGCTCGCACCCAAAGGGGCCTTAGCAAACAAACCCTCATGCGCGAGGGGCTTATAAAAAGCCAGGGGAACTCCCGACGGCCCTCTCACGTAGAGGCTAGGGGCTCTTCCTGCAACCTTGCCAAGACCAGAATAGGCTCGGCAAACAAACCCTCCATCTAAACGAAAAGGATATGTGAGGGTCGGATGAAAAAGCCAGGGGACCCCTGATCGCCCTCTTGCTCCTGGCGGAGGCTCGGGGGCTCCTGCACCCAAGACAAAGACAAACGGTCTAAGTCCGCGCTAGAGGTTTCGTTACAAACATGATAAAGGGCACCAAGCCCGTTACAGTCTAGGGGTTCGAAGGCTGGGCCTCCAAGAGGTTTCGACAGCCACCCCAGGGCAACAGAGTCAGGGACGACTTCGGGGCGAGCCTACGAATGGTCGAGGCCCGAGCGAACAGTCGCTTGGGGCGTCCTAAGTCGTGTCCGAGACCAGCAGGGAAGTCTCCGAATGGGATCCCACTGTAGGGAGGCACCGAGCCACCGAGGCCTAGCAAACGGCCTTAGCACCCACTAGAGAAACCCTCTAGTACTCTTGGAGTGTGTCTCTAGACCACTAGCCATCCCCTAGCGAATGGGGTACGGGCCTCCACTCAGACTCACCTAATAATAGCTCATCGGAAGTGTCCATGCTCGTGCCCATCGAGGGTAGCCTAGCACATTCTACCTCTCCTTCCGAGCGAAAAGGAAGCATGAGGGTCGTACCCAAAGTCAGGGGGACCCCTGATGAACCTCTCGCTCCGTGCGGAGGCCAGAGAGCTCTTCCTACAGCCTCGCGGAACCCCCACAACCCGAACTTGCGATTATGGGCTCGGCAAATGCGATAAAAACTACTCGCTCAAACACGAAAATGAAAAAAGCCCCTAGAGGAGTAACTCCACTCCTCTAGGGCCTTGGGGGCTACACCCGGCGGGTGCACTCGCGTGCACCCACCGGAACCTCAAAAAAACAAAACCCAATTCCTACAGAGCGGGTATAAACCAAGCCTCGGCAAACCCTCAGGGAGAGTGCACACACTCCCCCGGAGGCTCGGGGGCTACTGTCGGGTACCTTAGAATGGGGTACCCCGAGCGAACATCAAAGGGGTCGCTAAAGTCCCATCAAAAAATAAAGCTAGAAGGTAAGCCGTGGGCCCCTCACCCGCCATGTCTGAGCCCACCAGGCCCTCCGCCTCGCCTCGAGCCTCACATAGGAGGTCTTAGCGTCCTGACGCAATCTCCGCCTCGTGCGAAGCTCCCCATGGGAGGCCTCAGCAGGGAACACGATCTCTGCCTCGTGCGAGGCTCTCCACGAAAGGCCTTGGCAGGGGGTGCATTCTCCGTATCACGCGAGGCCTCTCGCGGAAGGCCTCGGCAAGGAGTCCAATCTCCGTCTCACGCGAGGCCTCATTCTCCGTGTCACTCGAGGCCAGTTCGTCTGCAACCTGTCGCCCCCCGCCTCGACCGACCCTCCCGACAGCACATCATGTCTCATTAATACTTCAACCACTCCCGCAATCTCAGCCGAACGATGGCTCGACGCCACAGAATGGCCGACGGGACCTGAGGTCACATCAGCGCCATACCGGCTAGGACAGGGTACGGCGGGGATTACCGGCCACTGTGTTCTGACGCTGTGCCCACGATCAGCGCCCACACTACACTATGTCTCACGATCCCCACCTTGAAAACATCGCACGGACAACTTGGCCCGGGTCATCACCGCCTCCAAGCCAGCGCACTAGATCAGTCACCCACTCGGGGCCTCGGCACTGTGCACCAAGGTCTCGGCTATCTCGGGGTTTGTGCCTGTCGAGACCCCCCACTGCAGTGCAGCCTCGGCACCAACCAAGCCTTGGCCTCGCGCACAGTCCGTCCACAGCGGCTTGCACGTTCACCATCGTACCCACTTCGAGGCAGCCCAGGGGCTCCTATGACGCACAGGGTCGGACGTGACCAGCACGTCGCCCTAGTGCTCCAAGGACAGACCACTCCGATGACCACGCCGCCACAGGAATAGGCCACAGGGCTTGGACACACCGCTCCTGTTGGCACGACGCCATATAGTTAACACATGTACTGTCCTTGTCCTCCCTTCAACTATAAAAAGAGAGGACTTGGGCCACTTAGAGGGGGACTCGAAGAGAAGAACACCTTGTAACACATACACACACACGCACACATCCCAGCCGCCTGAGGGCAATGTCTCAAGCAGCCCACACGACACCTTGTCGAGACCAGGGACTAGCTCCCTCTCTCCCTAGCTTGTAACCCTCTACTATAAGCACTTCGGTGCAAGGAATGCAAGATCGATCTCTCAGACTGGACGTAGGGCATCGATTGCCTGAACCAGTATAAACCTTGTGTCTCTTTGCATCACCATCCGAGATTAGGGGCATGCAGTTCAAATTCACTGGTTGGTTGAGGACCCCCCGGTCTGAAACACCGACAGAGCATTTATTTAATTTTCTATGTATTTTTAACCTAGGCTAAATAATAAATTTTGGTTAAATAAAATTAACTATAAGGTTTAAAACATGTTTGTTGCATTCATGCCGAAGCATACTATTTTTGGTTGAGTGTAGGGCTAGAATGGTTGAAGTTGAATTCAAATTCCATTTGAATTTGGCTTAGATTTGAAAACTAGAAATAGAAAGGAATTTGATTTTGAAAAACTTCTTCCTTTTCAGCCTAGCCCCGGAACCGGCCTGGCCTTTTCTTCCTCCCCTTCCCACGCTCAGCCTGCTGGCGGCCTAGCCAGTAGCCTTCCCATCCATCCCCTTTGTTTCCTTCCCTTCCTCCTGCATGGCCTGCTCTGCACCGGCCTACTCGGTGGCCCACTCCGCGCCCTTCCTCCGCACCGCACACGTGCACCCATAGCCCACTACCACGGCCTGCTTTGGCCTTCACCATGAGTCCATGCCCGCAAGCCGCTTCCTCCCTTCTCCCTCATTGTGATGCAGGACCCACCAGTCAGGCGGTCATGTTCCTTTCCTTTCCCATGTGCTCCCTTTCCTTCCTTCGGGCCAGCGATGGCACATGCCATGCACGGCAAGCCGTCGGGCCACCGCGCCCACATGGCAAGTGTCCAAAATCACCGCCTCCCGCTCCCCTTCCATCTACCGCAGTGCTACCCACCTACAAAACCTGAGCCGGACCCCCTCCATCTCTTCTGTTTCCCATCCGCACTTGAGCTCACCATCGCCGCACGGCAATCCACCGTTCCCTAGCCCAATCCTCGACGCCGACGCCTCCTAGAGCTCTGCTGTGACCCACCGATGCTGTAGGTATCCCTAATTTCTCATTTTGGTCATAGATTGCTCGGATTCAACCTCACCTGCACCCTTTCTTCTCTCTCCAGTTGTCGCCATCGTCGACCCGTGCCTTCGGTGCCTTCCTAGACACTGCGATCCCTTTCATCCGACTTGCGGTGAGCTGCTCGTTCTCCCTGTGCCCCTATTCCTTTGAATAATGCACTAGAACACTGTATCAGTGAGCACCAGTCACTACCAGCCATGGCACCACCATAGGACATTGCCCTGGCGCGTTCCCCACCCTCGGTTTGCACCCCGATGAGTTCACGAGCGCCTATAGATCGATTATGTGTGCTCAGTTTGACCTAGGGAGGTCCAGAATGCCATACCGGTGTTCGCCGCTGTGCTTGCCTCACCACCAGCCATGGTGGGCTCATCGGAGGTGCAGTGCAGTCAGTGGAGGTCGTCCCGTGCATCATGCGCCATCGGATTCGCATTGACGGCTAGGATTAGCCTGTACCGTTTGGATGTGTAACCGGTCCACCGCGGTTGTGGACTCGATCGACGGTGCCGAGTCAGCGCATGTCCACGCACACATGGTGCACCGTGCCAATCATGTGTGGCCATGTGGCTGCCTAGTCAGTAGCCACAGTCAACCATGGTCAGCCGCTGGATGTTTTGCGAAATAGCCCCTCGGTTTCTAGCAAAACAACCCACAGTCCAGTTTAGTTCAAAACAAATACATTTTAGTCCTATTTTTATTCGTTTTAGACCCTGTAGTTTCTAGAAATAGTGCACACAGTCTAGAAACCGTGTAAATTTAGATTTTAATTGTTTTAATTTAAAAATGAGTTTGGTTTATTTATAGAAATGCCATTGAACCTTATTTCATGCATAACTTTCGTGTTTTAAGTCTGATTTGAGTGATTCTTTTGCTCATGTGTTCATAGCAGTACGAAGAATAGATTTATAAGCTTTTTTATCTATGTTACTACTGTTTGGTGTACTGTTCTAATAGAAGTCTATTGTATGCATGTAATGATTAGACTGGATGCTTGATTGGTGAATTGGAACACGTTTAGAGGGTGAGCAGTTCGTGGTAACTGAGGACCAGCAAGAAGATCAATAGTTTCAGGAAAACTTTGAGGAAGGCAAGTGTACCAAAGGCCCCTTGTACCTATGAACTGTTACAATTCATATTCATGCATGTGTCTAAATTGAAATACCTTTAAGGACTTTACCTATATTATTACTTGTACCACATATCCTTGTTACCTAGGGTTTGGGTATGTATTTTGGATAGATGTTGTAGCGCTTAACATAAAATAATTGTTAAACATGACTAAAGGCATCATGCAATGTGATAAAATTGAGCTTTTTAGCAATAGTTTGGGGGCTAGAGTATGGGGTTAAGTACTCTAGTGCCTCTCCATAAGGACTTAATCCTGAAGCGGCCACCCATGAGGTTTCATACAACCCCGAGTGTCATATGGCCCTGACTTTAACCTGTTAACTAGATTGTACTAGCTCATCTGTAGCTTTCCGTAAGGGCAAGAGGGGGGCACTAGTTGGTATGTTTCCTTACCTGCTAGGGTGTGTGTACCGTGCTGTGACCATGAGTGCCACTCCTAGAGGAGGGCCACGTACGACTAGACGACTAAAACCTTAGTAGCTATGACTTGTTAGTGCGACTAGCTAAGGGTTACGTAGTGAAACCCTACCACACTTCCTAGGTAGAGGTGTTGTGGGCTTTACAAACCCCGGCATTAGGAATCACGACTTGGTGGGTAAAGTTATATAATTTCTGTAGAAATTTGACCTTTTATAACAGCCGTGCTCACGGATATGAGCGATCTGGATCCTTCATGATTAGTGGTTACTATGGATGGTTGGGAATTGATATAACTTGATTATACATTAATATCACTTGAGATTTGGGATTGTTCACTAAAGTAGTGATTCAGGATGCTAAAACTTGATCAACTAAAATTATGAACCACAGTCAAACCATGTCTAGCCTTTGAGCCTCATAGATCCCTTTGACATACTTGCTAAGCATGGTGAGCTTACACTTGCTTTACATTCAATGAAAATCCTAGATGGGTAATAAATAACGTGTATGAGGAGTTTCCGAAGGATGTCCAGGACTACTAGGATGATGTTCACCAGTTGGAGTCCCTATGGCAGATTGGGTCTAGTTATTCCACTATGTGTAATAATATTACCATTGAGCATAGCTATGTATTAACATTATGATGAGATATGCGATGTAATAAGTACTTTACTTTGATATTATTACAATTTGTGATATATGTGCGTGCTTGGACATCCTGGGCGCACATATATGAGTACTTGGTTTTGCTATGCAAAACTAGGTGCGACAGCTAGACAGGTGCATCAGCTCTGTTTTGTGGAGTTTGAGCAGTGGTTTACGCCGAGGAGGGATGAGCGTGCTTCAGAGCAGTTCTACACAGTGCTACAAGAGGACTTCTACAATGCCTACCTCAACAGTGGTGTGACATTCAGATATCAAAGAGTATGCTCCTTAGAGGCTATAGTTGCGGTTGGAGGAGAGCAGATTCGTCCCCACCTCAGCTACCTTCCAGGTATGGCGGATCTCCTAGGATGGACTGGTTAGTACGTTCCATCATTGGTCTAAGAGTTCTATGCTTCTTTTTGGATTGGCCCGAGGCACAGGTACATTCACTTTACCATCAGAGGTCGTGACTACAGGCTACAGAGCTCAAGGGCGAGAAAGATATTGAGGATCCTGGAGTCTCCTATTTAGATTCACGAGATCTGTTATGGAGAGAGAGCCACCGAGATGCCCTCATGGCGAACTGGTACCACCCATAGACTTGGGTAGAGCTTGCTTCACTAAGCCATTTGGAGAGGGATTGAGCCACACACCACATGACCTTACACCTACAGCTTGTATCCTTGATGCAGTCATGAGGAGGTCTTTGCTCCCGAGGAGTGGCTATCGTGAGGGGTTGACACGTATTCAGCTTTGGCTAGTCCACCACTTGATCACTCAGACTGTGTTTGATATTTGGGATGTGATGCTCTTAGAGATGGAGGACACCTTAGCAGAGGGTTTCAGAGGCCATCGCCAATTGCCATATGCTCACTGGATCACATTTCTTATCTTATAGGGCCCATATGCAGCAGGAGGGTATGGATTTGAATTTTTGCTCGTCGCCCGCGAGGTGGTAGCCTGTCTGATCTGCGTGGCTAGCTGGCTAGGCTTTCCACCGTCCACCCATCTCTACCACATGACCTAGCTATTGGGTTGCGGTGGGTGGACTGGTGATGGAACAGAGTGCGGGCCAGAGTTTCTTCATTTTCTTCTTTTTCTTTCTGGGTGACTAATTGACTGGTAGGGTTATTCTAGCTGGCATGTCTACTTTCCAAATTTAAATTTTAAAATCCATGCACCTAGATATATAGTATGTTCGCTTATTGGTTTCAGTCAGGGCTTATCAACTAGCCAATAGTGTTTTTCTCTCACAACAAACCAGCATCAGCCAGGCTTATCAGCCTAGAAACCAACCAGCGAACAAGCCGATAGTGTTTTTAATGATGCATATGAGGACTACTCTTTGGATTGAAATGAGAGGATGACAAGTTAAATTGTGGCGCGACACACTTCATTAAAGTAGTTGAAAGTCTCGGGTTTGGTTTTAGGGCGCATTTGGTTTGTGCTGTCAACTCGCCACATCTGAAGTGCGGCTCGCCCAAGGTGTGACGACAAAATTGCTCGCCACACATTTGGCGCAAGAAGATGTGAAGACCGAAGAGAAAATTGTGACGAGCCAAACATGCGGCAACATGCGCCATGAACCAAAAGCTCGCCAAAAATAAGGCGCAGAAGGTGCCATGCGGCAACATGCGGCTGTGAACCAAACATGCCCTTAATAGTTGAGAGACAAATTTAGAAGGACCAATGAAGTTTTCATGTGAGATGAATAGGTGATTACTCCACAAGCTATGTTGAGCAAGACATGGAGGCCATAGAGAAGAGATGGCAAGTACATATGTGCAAAGTGCTCAAGTAGTGAAGAGTTGATTAATGGATGATCAAAAGACTGTGTGCGAGTGTAGAGGGCAAGCTAGAGGCTCAGAACACGTGGGACCATCATGTTAGTGAAGTGTGAGTACAGGACTTTGCGTCGATGGATCAAGGCAATAGAGAAGAGCAATCAAGGGTAAGGTTGATAGACTATGAAGGCAAGGGTAAGGTTGATAGACTATGAAGGCTATGTGAAGCTACGATGAGGATCATATCAATTGAGAATATCAAGCCAAGGATTGAAGATATATGTTGACATCACATGGCTTGATGGAGTGAAGGTGAAGAGCCAAGTATGGTTGACAATGAAGATGTCAAGTGGCTCAAGAAATATTTGAACAGGTGGAAACATGACACTCACATTGGCGATACTTACGTGCCCAATTATGGACCACAGATGCATTGTTTAACTATCGTTGGGTCTCCCTAATCTTAATATCGATGTCTTCAAACAATAGGAACCATATTTGACTTTCAAATACACTATAACAAGCGGCAACAGTCATCAGAGCATCTCCAAGAGATTAGCCATATCCACCTTGCCATCACTATTTACCTCACAGAAAAAGCTCTCCAACAGTCACACCATTCGCATCGCCAATCTTATAGGCCCACCATATCATGCTTCTGGCTCAGCAAATATAGCATGCTACAAGGCGCTCGCCATCCTTCGCTACCGATAGAGGGTCAATGTCTTTTTTTATCTTGTTTTGTTTCAAATTTCATTGCTTCTCTCCTCTTTTGAAAATTCAAAAGGTGGCTACATAAATGTCTAAAATCATGAAAAAAATTACTGCTAGTATAAACAATGTAGAACCCATTTTAACCAGACTTACCTCAAAACAACTTTCAAATTTCAAATTAAAAATCATCAAAACTGATTGTTTTTAAGTTATTTGAACTTTAGGACATTGGTTTAATTATCAAAAAACAAAGAAAAACATCTATGGATTCTTGTTGTTTTGAATCCAAATAAACTATAGAATAATAGAATATAGACAATGCGATTTGATGAGTCTGTTGGAGTGTTGAAATATAGCATGTGGAGGAATCTTATGGAAATGGATAGCCAAATGAAGATATAGAGAGTGAAATTTAGACTATCCGTTGGAGATGCCCTCGAAGAGTGAAAACCATCTAACCGGATCCATCTCGTTTAGATTAGGAACCCTGAAGGACTAGGCCGCACTACTGCAACTAGTTGATGGCTCATGTCATCGTTGTCAAGCAGCTTCATGGCCTTCCCCGCTACTCAGATCTATTCCTCTATTGCATCGGGCAGTAGCGCATGGTTTTCTCTGCTTCGTCATTGACATGCACCATGTCGTGCTGCACCTCATGCTATGCAGGCACGACGTCGTCGCTGGCCAACAACCGGAGGATCTAGCATTGCTACTATTGCTGTTGCCATCACATCATCAAACAATTGTTGCCTCAGTTCGTCCTCCTATCAATGTACTTGCAGGAATAGTCACCGCTCCTTTCCTTGTCCTCCTTTCACTGAATTCAACTATGAAACCTCAAACCACAAAGGAAGTCATAATGTGTGCGGTGCGTGTAGGTGCAAGTGCATGCACACCACGAGCTAGCTAAGCTAAGCTAATAAAATCTTCATTGAAAAAGATCAAATTTAACCAAAATTTACAATGTTGGCCCCTAAATAATAGAGAATTTTGGTATATCATAACACTCCTCTATTTCAGCCACTCCTACATACCTTGTAGCAACCCATGCCCACAATCGGTGTCGTGATTGCGGGTCGCACCACCTCATGAACTGCGAGCCCATCATGACCGCCCTAAGCCATTATATCTCCCTAGACTCGCAATGATCGTCCAATGGATGGCTAGGCATCATCGATCCTCGCGTCATCATTCGCTGTCGCACTCTCCCTCATGCATTGAAATGATATGCCTCACGCATTGAAGAAGAAGAAGAAGAACATCTCCCACCAGATCTCCTTTTCCCTTTCCCTTAAAATTCACCATAGAGGATTGAGAAAACATGATCCGTGCTTTTACGGAATTATTGTTGCAGTAGATTGAGAAAATTCCTCCCCTTTATTTTTAGGTGGGACCCACATGTCTATAAGGAAAATGGACCCTATGGGCCATTAAGTTTGATTTTGGTGTTTGATGAACAACATGACCATTTGGATGACTAATGTTGTTTGCTAGTATACAAGGTATAGTTCAAATGGAAGCAAGGTGGGCTTAGACTTAGGTAAAGTGGTGATCTAGATGATCAACACCTCAAGCAAGATAATAGAAGACATGTTGAAGACCTACAAAACATGCTAGAAGTCCAAGACATAAGATGGAACCAAGCCATACACGAAGACATGAAGAAACAGAGTTCGGTGCATGTTGTTTGCATGTACTAGATTGGTTCGGCCGACATCCGGTGATGTCCCCCCTAGGGGCACCGAACTATAGGGTGGCAAACCCTAACTGCAGGCATCTAGAAGGCATTGGACTGGTTCGATGGTGCGACGAAGAAAGGACCATACTATACACTGGAATTGTTCACCTGAGGATTGTTACTCACTAGATTGGTCTAGTGTGAACAGAGAAGGAGCACCGGACTATAACAATGGCCACCAAAGAGGTCTTAGAGACGAGAAGAGGGCATCGGTTTGATCTGTTGATTAGCACCAGGCAACGCGCCATGAATAGTGCCCAATGGTCGGCAATAGTTAGTTTCAACGGGTAGCTACGGGACATTCACCAGGAGCGGGAGCAGGCACGTCCAATTTTTTACGCCGTGTGGGGGCCGTCTGTGGCGGGAGGGTATGGATTTGAATTTTCGCTCGTCGCCCGCGAGGTGGTAGGCTGATCTGCGTGGCTAGGATTTACGCCGTCCACCCGTCTCTACCACATGAGACCTAGCTTTTGGGTGGGTGGGTGGGTGGACCGGTGATGGAACAGAGTGTGGGCTAGAGTTTCTTCATTTTCTTCTTTTTTCCTGGGTGACTAATTGACTAGCAGAGTTATTCTAGCTGGCATGTCTACTTTCCAAATTTGAATTTTGAAATCCATGCACCTAGATATATTGTTTTTAATGATGCATACGAGGACTATTCTTTGGATTGAAATGAGAGGATGAGAAGTCAAATTGTGCGCAACACACCTCCTTAGAGTAGACGAGAGTCTTGGTTTTGTTTTAATAGTTGAGTGACAAATTTAAGTGGACTAATGAAGTTTTCATGTGTGATGAACAGGTGATTACTCCACAATCTGTGTTGAGCAAGACATGAAGGCCATGGAGAAGGGATGGCAAGTGCATATGTGCAAAGTGATCAACTAGCGAAGAGATGATCTAGGGATGATCAAAAGACGGTGTGTAAGTGGGGGAGGTTAAATATCGTCATTCCAAAAAGGACAAACAAAATTAAAGGATACTAATAAAAAATTATAGATGTTCATCAAAACAAAATCTATAGATGTTCATCAAACAAAATTTATAAATGTTCTCCCACACATCCGCTGCATCATCGCTAGCGCCGGCGTCGGTGTCCACCTCATCACCTCCTCCTACGGCTAGAGACGACAAGGGCATCATGGTCATGCCATATTTCACGACCACCGTGAGGCTTGCCAAACATGGTGGTTGCCGTCCACTAGAGTGTCGCGCCAGACATGTTGCAAGCGTATGTTTCAAGTGTTTTAGGGGTTTCATATGCATGTTGCAAGTGTTTCATGTGGATGTTGCAAAAGTAGACCGGGTTGCATATGTTTCAATGGCTATGCATGTACGTTGCAAGCGTGTGTTCCAAATGTTCCATCTGTTTTTCACACGTATGTTGCAAATGTGTTTATTTGGATGTTGGATACATTTCACACATATGTTGTAAGTGTTTTATATGGATGTTGCATATGCTTGTGCAAGTGCAATGACTATACACGTATGTTGCAAGCGTCTGTTCCAAATGTTTTATCTGTTTTTTCATATGTATGTTGCAAATCTGTTTATTTGGATGTTGGATATTTTTCACATATATGTTGTAAGTGTTTTATCTGGATGTTGCATATGCTTTTGCAATGGCTTTTCAAATGTTTTCACAAGTGTTTCATCTGTATTTAGATGTATGTTGCAAATGTTTCATCTGAATATTTTAAAAGTAGATTGCGTGTTGCTGCTGGAGACCCACCTACCGCAGCATGCGTCCAAGTGGGGTCTGTGGGGTCAGGGGCGCGGGCGGTCTCCATGTGGGGTCAGGGGCGCGGGCGGTCTCCATGTGGGGTCTGTGGGGTCAAGGGGCGCGAGCGGTCTCCGTGGCGTGGGTGACATTCGGACGGGTGTGAGTCCCCCACATGGGAGCGCAAAACGGAGTACAGGCGCGCGCGTCCATCTAGACGCTAGCAGTGCAAAATACAGTTCACTTCTCACCATCAACCCTAGTTTTCTTCGCTCGTTTCCTCTATACCTATACTAGCCGTAATTTACATCACTACTACCAGGTCTCTGCTACGTACGTTATCCACCCCTCTAACGATTGTGTACTACTACCTCCATTAGCAAGAGCTGCAACTTTCCTTCTGTTCAAGTCATGGTTGCTTTTATTTCTTCGTTCACATAATTACCTTTCACACGGAAATCCAAATAATCGTAGGAGAAACAGTATATCAATAATGGGACTGCAATGTTTTCTTCAAGCTGCTGCTCTGATTTCAATTCCTGTTGCTGATACTTCCAGCAGTAGCCGATTCAGTGGTAGTAGATAGTTGAACTCAGGACACGTACAACCTTGTAGACAGATGTTGTCCGCAAGTGTCTGCCACGTCACGTTCGCATAGTTAAATAATACAGTAGGCCATTTATTTGGTTTTTGCAACATGTTAAATGCACGTGTGCATCTATGATCATGCATGAATAAAATTTCCACGATCCCATATATTTTGTTGCTTCTTTGAGATTAGGCATAAATAATATGAATGTAAATAAAATATGTTTTCAACCATTAATACAGTATGATGTATTAGTAAATACTCTCTCTGTCCCTAAATAACTGTTGTTGTTGGTGTGTGTGCCACAAGTTTGAATCGATTTGTAGAAAATACGTGTAACATTTGTATCTTCAAATAAATTTATTAAAAAACTAGATTCAAAGATCTTTCCAATGATACTAATTATGTAGCATTAATATTAATATTTTTAATATATATTTAGTCAAAGTTGTTTCTCGAAAAACGAAAACGATAGATACTTAGAGACAGATGGAGTATATGGTATTTAATAGCGTTGTTATAAATTAATTAGTCTAAATGTTTATACAAGTTCACACATGCAGCTAGTCAATACGCAAGCTACAACAAAACTACTGGTGTTATCAAACATAATTGAAGGGCAAGTGTAGGGGGTATGTACATTGTCAACTTATCTAGTACTACAAAGCAAAGATAAGAGCCATCTAGGAATTCAGTTCAGTGCTCCTTTTCTCATCAGATTAACTCATCCGTTCAGTACCACTCTTCAGTAGTTCAGTACTCTTGCAGATCAGCAATTCAGTGTTCCTTTTCTGATGTCCATGCTTTGGTCATGTTGGTGCACAAATGCGCATATGGCTGGAAAAAATATTCTAGAGGGGCATGTGACGAACATTCTCATATTCTCGTACGAGGTCCATGCGTCGTGGGTCAACTTTTCTCACATTCTCATATGAGATCATAAACAAGGATCTGAATTTGCACTTTGAATGAATCACTTCAAAATTTGAATAACACTTTTGGAGTTCATGGACCCAAATGTGAATCCGGGAAATGTTTAGGGACCAAGGTGCAGTCATAGACTTTATTTTTGAGTGCATATATTTAGTACTATATATGAAGAGAGAGAGAGAGAGAGTATGGAAGCGTCTTTAGGGAATTTGACAGAGGAGAGCACCGGTTTTTCAAGGAAATCTTAGCTCAAACGTGTAAAACTAGTTCTATGAACTAACTTTGTTTCAATTTGCCCCAAATGCTTTAATTATGGGTAAAGTACAATTTTCAACCTCCAACTCGCATTGAAGTTCGATTTTCAACCTTCAACTATGAAACCGGGTAACAGACAACCTCCAACTGTTAAAACCAGACAAATTTGGTCCTCTGCTGGTTTCAAAAGCAGTTTTCTATTTTCTAATAATAATAAAATCCAGTTTGACCTCTAGAAGTTCGTAATTAATTTATTTTAAATTATAAAAATATGAAACTGGTTCATGTTTTCTTCTAATAATGTTATATATATATGTTGATGCTATAATTAAAATTGTTTTAAATTTCGCAGAGAATTAATTTGCACAGAATTAAATTTCGCATGAAATTAAGGTGTTGTTTGCTATCCCCCCGCCGACATTTATTTTAGATGGAACTAGTACTTTTTTCTAAAAATATTCTCTATTTGTTTATGGTCTATATATAGGTATTTGGAATTGGTTTAATTATGTTCCTATTGCTTTATTGCTCGTTGTCACGCTTGTTATTTATTTAAAACAAGTAAGATCTAAACAATTTTAAATATAGCATCGACATATATATAATATTTTTAGAAAAAACATGAACTAGTTTCATATTTTTATAATTTATAAAATAAATTAATTATGAACATTTAGAGATCAACCTGGATTTTTATTATTATTAGAAAATAAAAAAAACGCTTTTGAAACAGGCCGATGACCAAATTTGTCCGATTTTGACAGTTGGAGGCTGTCTGTTAGACTGTTACTCAGTATGACAGTTGAAGGTTGAAAATCGAACTTAAATGTGAGTTGGAGGTTGAAAATGTACTTTAACCTTTAATTAACAGCACCCCCTTACTAGAGTCGAACTGCTGTTCGATTTATGATCTAATGACGACAAGAAAAATGATCGAAAAACAAGAAGCCGTTCCTGTGCTTTGTCCGCATCACAATCTAGTCACCAGGTCACCCCGTGACTCAGCCACGTGATGAAAAAGTTCCGATGACGCAAATGAAGCCGAAACGCAGCTGACTTCTAACCAGCTGTGGCTGGGAGCTCATCAGTAGTAGTGCTAGCAGACAAGGTAGCTCGGGTAGAAAAATGGCTCCATCTGAGTACTCCCTTGTCTACTCACTCCGTCCACGAATATAATTATACAAACCTCGTCGGTAAGTAGCTCATGTTTAATCAATTTTATAGTAAATAATATTAATATTTATTTTTTTAAATAAATTTATTATAAAAATAAATTCAATAATAAATTTAACGGTACTTATTTTATATCATGAATATTACTATTTTTTATATAAATTTAGTTAAAGTTAAAATTGTTTGACCTTCGAAAAAAATCCTTCATTGACGGAGGGACGGAGGGAGTCTCTAACAAGGCACCAATCGATCGGGCATCTCTTTCACGGCTCCTCCTCGGCCCTGGACGCAGCCGCAGGTACTAGTACTGTTTTCCATAGGCGCCACGGCACTCGCAGCAGCACCTGCGACTGCGAGGCTTTGTGCTATTTTTGGAGAGAAAAAGGACGGTGAATTGGCGATAGCTGGACTAACAAAAACAATTATCGATCGATCTTGGGATGGAAACAGCCGATTCTCTCATCGCAAATCCCCTCGCTAATCCCTAAATAAATAACTCTATAATTAAACCGGAGTAGTTTGCTCACACGTGGCCCGACTGACACCCGACCCGAGAGATGTCGCTGAAAAAACTTCGTCATCAATGGCTTTGTTCGCTTCGCTGAAAAAACAAGTCAAAATATTATTTTGTTTGATTTATTGAAACAGAAAAATACTATTTCAACTCAAAAAATAAATTAAAAAAAATAGATTACAAGAGAAACGAACATGATAAATAAAGAAAATCACATCAAGCTCCGTACGCGTGCCTCCTCGTTGGATTTGGCGTTAAATCAGAGCGGAGCACGGGGAGAGATTCCAAGACGGCTGGTATTAAAGCCTGTTAAAGCTGTTTTCGTTGTTATAGAAAAACATTATAGATTGTGATAAGCCAGAGCGAACGGACCCGTTGGGCACGTCTTCCTCCGCGAACTTCGCCTTCCTCCTCGGCCTGCCTATAAGTCTCTCCGTGCCCCCTCGGGCCCTCGCTTTTCGCGCTCTTCCTCTTCTGCCTCTGCCTGCCTCCAGCAACTCGTTAGTGCGCCGGCGTCCGTCCCCGCCTCCGTCTCGGGGAGCGATGATGATCGTGCGACGCCTGCTCCGATCCAATGCCCCCGCCCAGGTGAAGATTATCCATGTACCTTGTGTCCTACGCTCCTAGTAGATGCATGCAAAAGATGGCTTCTTTCTCGGGTACAGTGGGCAGAATTTCACAGGCTCGCATCGCGTGAGTGGAAGAAAACCTTGTTTTGGATGCTTTTTTGGTTGCAAAGTAGTCTTCTTCTGGTCGCGCCCCTTCTCACGTTTTCTTGGAAAAGAGTACGATAAATTGTACGGCTTCTAGTTCTAATTACCAGCTGCTTCGAGGTGCGTAGCAGTCGAGGTATCAGATTATACTTTAGGAATCCCTGATTTTAAAATCGCGGACTGACAAAAAAAAACCCAGCGTTTTGACAATTTTTTCGTGGAAAATTAGTAGGGTAAGTATGCTCCCACCTTAAATCCCCCCCCCCCCCCCCCCCTTGTCATATGCTTACGATTACGTGTGGTTATACTGTACGTGGACTCTGAAACGATCTTTTCGAATCCTAGCGTCGTAGTACCCCCATGTGATGCAAAGCTGGGTTCCTTATTCGGGATATGCCATCCCTTTATTTGACTTTCACGCACAAAGTGCCATGCTTTATTCAGAGCTGCACATTTACATACTGCCTTGAGGTACTATGACATGAATATTCGACCTATTTGTGTGGTTCAGACATCAGACATCACTTGCCAAATTTTGGCCATTGTCACAGCTCATATGCGATCATTTTTTCCTGCCCCACAGGCAAGCAGCTTATTGAAGCATGTAACTGGCACTGCAAGTTTGCAAGGGCATGCGGATAGTTTGTTGGATGCCTCAGTCAGACATTTTAGTTCAGCTCCATCTGCCCAGTCTGCCTCAACTGAAGAAAATGGGTATGCAGTTCTTTTCTCTTATCTGGAATTGTCACACAGTTGTGTTCTGTACTTCTGTTACACCATGTAAACTACTGCCTATTGCTGATCTGCAAAGTGATTCTTCCAGGTTTAAGGGCCATGGCATGTTAGCACCTTTTACAGCTGGCTGGCAGAGCAATGATTTGCATCCTCTAATTATTGAGAGATCTGAGGTCGCAACTCTGAACTTTAGCATTATTTTTGTTACATCTCTTGAAATATAGAAATATAGTGTTCAATTGCGGAGAAGTAAATTTAGAACGCCTACTATTTTATATACCTATCTTACATTTACAGAATGTACTGTTTTGCAGTCTAGCTTACTATTTGATTATGCAGGGTTCCTATGTTTACGACATTAATGGGAACAAGTACCTGGATTCTCTTGCAGGATTATGGTGCACAGCTTTAGGTATGTGCACTTGACTTTGTGATAATGTACCACCATTTATTTCTATGGCTTTACCAATGTTTTTGCATCTGTTACTTCTGCATAATCTATGTGCATTATGTCTTCAGGTGGTAGCGAGCCTCGATTAGTCAAAGCAGCAACTGAGCAATTAAACAAATTACCCTTCTACCATTCCTTTTGGAACCGCACAACCAAACCTTCATTGGTACATTTTCTTGAATCGCTCGTCTATTATTAGTTTATTTATTCAATTTTGAAATTGCTGTCTCTATCCTAGTTTCTTTTCTAAAAAATCACTTGCCAAATTTCCAAAATTGATTATTGGAATTGTACTGCTGCTTTCAGGATCTTGCACAGGAGATCCTTAGCATGTTCACTGCAAGGGAAATGGGAAAAGTTTTCTTCACAAACAGTGGTTCAGAAGCAAATGACTCTCAGGTGTGACTATTAATAGCACCTACTATTTTCTGCAGTTTACAGTTTAGACCCCTAGTACCATCAATGGTGTTTTTTTTTGTTGAACACGTAGGAGAGCTGCTTAACATTATATTAAGAAGAAATACCGTCAATGGTGTCGCTGTCACTGTTCTTTGCTTTTACTGCAGATAACTGAAAGTACTTAAATAGTGATTTTTGCATCAACCGCTCATCTTTAAAGAACTTAAACACACAACTAAAAGTGAATTTTATTGCACATCGCTAAAGAAATATGTACGTGCTCTCTCATTAAAATGGTTGCTGGTTCATTGATCATGATATTCATGTGTCGATTGTGGCCCAATTTCTCTTTGAAATATACCTAGCTAGTTGGCAGACCGTGAGATTTCTATTCTAGCATTTTAATGTGTTTTTTCCTTCTCTTTGATATAAACATGGTTTTGTTCCTGACAGGTCCATTACTGATGCTTATATTTTACAGGTCAAACTAGTATGGTATTATAACAATGCATTGGGGAGGCCAAACAAGAAGAAATTTATTGCACGATCAAAAGCGTAAGCTTTACTGTAATCAAATTTTGTTCTTGAAACAAGAAAGGTCTTGTTGTACTTCTTCAGTTAACAATTGTCATAAACGTTGGTTCCAGATAAAAAATTGCAACGTTCTCTGATTTCAAGTTCCATTCTATGAAAATCTGGAAGCTTTTGAGATTCTTTTGTTACTGCTTGATGCTTGTTATACACGTGTTGCAGATACCATGGATCTACATTGATATCAGCGAGCCTAACTGGGTGAGTACTGTCATACTAAAAATGATGGTTTGCCAGCATACATCTTTAAAGCATGTCCAACGACACTCATAAATAATCTTCAATAGTTTTCTGATTGCAACTCTATCTTTAGTCTTCCTGCCCTGCACCAGAAGTTTGATCTACCAGCACCTTTTGTTCTGCACACTGACTGCCCTCACTACTGGCGATATCATCTTCCTGGTAATATGATTTAAAATTTTGCTAGATGAATTCCGAAAAAGAAAAATTGCTGTAAAATTGAGCTGCATATTTTGCTAATAAACTATTTGGTGCGGAACAGGTGAGACAGAAGAAGAATTTGCGACTAGACTTGCCACCAATTTAGAGAATCTTATTCTCAAAGAAGGACCAGAAACAGTAGAGTTCTTATCAACAAAGCTTGTATGCTGTCAATACGTTCAAAGCTTAATGTCTCCCTAATTATGTGGTATCTTTGATTTATCAGATCGCTGCTTTCATTGCTGAACCTGTGATGGGTGCTGGTGGTGTCATCCCTCCTCCAAAGACCTATTTTGAAAAGGTTATATACTACGAGTTCCAATACTTTGATAGCTCTTCTATGAACAAACTGAACTTCTCTGAAAGTATATTTGCTTAATTCACCCATCCCTCTTTGCCTCTTCTCTTTTCTTCCTTCATCTCATTGTAGTGGTGTTGTTTGTGAATTGCTATTGTTGGTGTATTAAACAAAGGCCTACGTCAAGGACTTGAATTCTTGTTCCGAATGTTTATTCTGTGTCATTTTGTTTTCTGTCAACAGGTTCAAGCAGTGGTCAAGAAGTATGACATTCTTTTCATAGCAGATGAGGTATTGAACACTTTCTATGAAATCAAACAATGTCAAATATGAAGGAAAAAATATAACTTTTGTGGATATTGTTGACTGATAATGCATTCTAGGTTATCACTGCATTTGGAAGGTTGGGGACTATGTTTGGATGTGATTATTATAACATCAAGCCAGATCTAGTTTCATTGGCCAAGGTGAATTTTGAGTCTCACTGACATGTGAACATGCTTATATATATGACATTCTGATGTATAGAGATTAATGCCATTTTTACTGTAACAGGCTCTTTCAAATGCATATGTACCCATCGGGGCAACTCTTGTTAGCCCAGAGATATCAGATGTGATTCATTCCCAGAGCAATAAGCTTGGTAGGTTACTGCAATTTCTGTGAGATCAACTATAGTGTTTCTGCATTGGCACGTGGTGAGTTTTCCCGAAACATCGCATGTGCTGACATGTCGTGTCTTACAGGTTCATTTGCTCATGGATTTACATACTCCGGTCATCCAGTTGCCTGTGCTGTGGCCATAGAAGCTCTGAAACTTTATCGGTAATATATGCTGCACTTTTTGTAACACATATTTGAGTTATTTATCTGTTGTTCCTGATGAATGATTTGCAAAAAATGGCATCAGCGAAAGGGATATTCCTGGTCATGTCAAGCGCATTGCTCCAAAGTTCCAGGATGGAATTAGGGCGTTGGCGGACAGTCCAATTATCGGGGAGGTACGCATCTGAATTTCTGAATCGCGAAACCCACCACTCGGTTCAAATCCATAACTACAGTGCTCCTGAACTTCAGATACGTGGCTTAGGGATGATTATGGGAACCGAATTCACCAACAACAAATCACCGACCGATCTATTCCCTGCCGAATGGGGTAAGTCGATGTTGCAGCTAGTACACAATGGCATGGCATGTAACAGAGAGTTAGGCTTACTAATCCTGTTCCAAGATGCCTAGAGATGCCACTGTCTTGGATCCAAAGCGCAACCTGAATCTGCCGAAAACTAAAGGTCTGTATGATGTGGGATGATACTTTTTCAGGCGTTGGTGCGATCTTTGGAGAGGAGTGCCAGAAGCGCGGCATGCTGGTCAGGGTTGCTGGCGATGCCATCATGATGTCGCCGACGCTGATCATGACGCCCGACGAAGTAGATGAGGTGTGCCATAAGTAATTCACAGTATCTCCATTGTCCTCAAGCCTCGGTGGTAACCCAATAACATCAATGGCTTTGCCTTTTCAGCTGGTGAGCATCTATGGGGAAGCCCTCAAGGCCACGGAGGAGAGGGTGGCAGCCCTGAAATCCAAGAACTAGCAAAAGGGGGAGGACGACGAGGATGACGCTGGGCGGCGACGGTCGCAGCTCATATACATGTGAATAAAAAGTTTGTGGCTGCGAGATGGCAATAACGCACCGTTACGGTCGTCGCTGTTCTTAAAGTGCAAGGTCGCAGCTGCTCTATCACTAAGCAATGGTGACTGAACTTTTAAACAGTACATAGATGTTTTTTCCCGTTTATTGGCGAGAATAAATACCTCAGCTGCCCTGTAGTTCCTGAAGATAATGGGTTTCATGTATATCCTTACTGGTAGAATATTCAGATATATAACTTTGTAAGGCAAAACAATAATAAATGGTCCCAAATAAAGTGAAGGAATTGCGGTTTCAATCCCCTCTACAAACATATACCTTTAGAAATTGTTCACACTGTTAAAGTCTCCAACCCACGAGTTGCCAAAACGAGGCCCCTGTTGCCTTAGGGTTCTAGTTCTGCTGGAGACGCTGTTATAGGTTAACCCTGAGAGCAACACCGAGAGCAACACATCAGACGAAACCCTCGTCGGCTTCCCCACTCCGATCCCTATGGAGCAAGAGGAGATCCGGCCTCCTGCCCCAATGCTGCCATTCCATCTGGGGCTGCAACTCCACACCAGATTGCTCGAAAAGGTCCATGTGCAACCTCTCATTGAGCGTATTGAACAAAGGCTACTTAAATGGAAAGGAAGATGGTTAAACAAAGCAGGACGCCTCACTCTAATAACTTCGGTCCTCTCCTCCATGCCAACCTACCACCTCACAGTGTTTCCCTTGGCTGCATGGGCTAGGAGGAATATTGACAAAATCAGAAGGTCGTTCTTGTGGAAGGGGAGGAGAATGCCAATGGTGGACACTGCCCAATTAACTGGCTAATAGTTACCAGACCCAAAGACCTTGGTGGCTTAGGCGTGCCTGACCTTGATAGATTTGGAAGAGCTCTCCGGTTGTGCTGGCTCTGGCAAAAATGGGTGGAGGAATCCAAGCCATGGATCGGCTCAGAGCTTCCATGCAGTGATGTTGATCGTCTCCTCTTCAACTCCTCAATCAAAATAACTTTGGGTGATGGCGTAAAGACTCGGTTCTGACACCATAACTGGCTTGAAAGAGAAGCTCCAAGGTACCTAGCCCTGAATATGTTTCGGCTTGTTTCGAGGAAAAACCAAACAATGCAACAAGAACACTGAAGCAACAGTTGAAGGGTCACACAGCCTGGATCTTTATGTTGGTAAATTAATCTTAATGTGGGAACTTAGAACAATTATAAGCGTGCATGCCGATGCTTGGTGTACATGTGGGCAAGTTGGGTTCGTCAGTTTCTACTAGGGTATTGCAAATATGAAAATTTACGGAATTGTTCTCTTTCAAAACTTAATTTAGCTTGTAACTTGTGAAGCATGGTAGGTGGATGTTTACTATTTTCTGTTTAGGAAAATACTACAGAAAATGGAAAGAAGTCAAAACCTCCATAATTTATTAGAGTTCGTTCACTGCTTGGTTTCCTGGTACTTTGAATCCTACCAGTGTAATGTTTTTTCTTTGTCCATTCTGTGTTTTTTGCAACGTTGGATGCAGTAGTCGGCAGTGAAGAAAATGCTCATATGGTTTACTTGTTATTTTCATTCTTTGTAGAATTATGGGTTGGATAAGGAATATTGTTGCAAGTGTTTTATTCGAGCGTTTTATGTCGTTTGGACGGGGCAAACCGCGGGCTGGCGAACGGGGGCGCGTGGCTCGCCGAGGGGCTAGCGGACAGAGGCGCTGGGGGCTGGCGGACGGGGGTGCTCCGGTCAGGGGGCGATGGGGCGTGCTCGTCGCGCACGTGGGGCGGTGCGAAGGTGGACGCGGCAGGCTGCGGGGCGATCTGGAGGCGCGCGGCTCGTTGAAGGGCTAGCGGACTGGGGCCGGTGGATATGGGTGCTGCGTTCGAGGGGGCGTGCACGTGGGGCGGGGGGGGTGGACACAAGTGGGTTGAGCACTTGAGCGGACATCTAGACGCGCGTGATGCGCCGGACGTCCGGCGCTAGATATTCCGCACAATAAATAAAGCGAAGGAATTGCAGTTTCAATCTCGTCCGCAAACATATGAAGTGTCAGAAAAGCCGGGTCATTGATTTATTTCCTGTAATTATTATTATTTTTATTACGGAACGCCGGGTCATCATGGGACTCAAAGGCTGTTGAAACTGTAGCTGGTCAAATGTTGCACGGGCACCTCTGTTCCGCTGGCGATACGGGCCCAGGCGTCACTCTCGTCGGTCGCAAAGGCCGCGCCCAGCTGGGCCAGGCAAGTACACATGGCGGGCCCCTGCCACAGCTGGAAAGCCCGCTGGGCGGTGGGCGTGGGCCCGGGAAAGGCAGTGACATCCATGTCAGCGTTGGAAAAAGGAATCCCAAATCCTCCTCTCTGATCTGGTGATCCCTATTCGTTTGACGGTTACAGAAGCCTTTCGGTGCCTGCCTGCCTGCGGTTTCAGGACCGCCCGCCCGCCGCCTCGCCGGAAAGCTGAAAGGAACAGGGAACAGCCGCCACCGCCAGCCGGCGACTGTTCAGCAGCAAGTCAGCGACGTGCCATCGGAGACGGCGAGCGAGGTCAGCTGCGGAACAACGGCGAGGACGGGCTCAAATGTTGGAGGAATTACACGAGGAAAGTGTTCAGTTTTCCTGCTCGGAAACTCGGGCAGGGCAGAGCAAAGCAGCAAATTTTCAGGCTTTCAGAAAGGTGAAAAATTGAGGAGGCTGGAGTGGAGATGTTGACAGGAGGAGGAAGAAAAGCGCAGGGGCGGCTGGAGAATTTTCGGTGGAAAACCTAGACCGGTAGTAGCGAAAGAAATGTGTTTGCACGCCATGACGTCCTGACGGGACCGGCGTCCATGATTTAGTCAGCGAGCGGCCGGCCGGCCAGCCTTCCCCTTCCTTTGGATTTCGTCAAGTTCAGCCTACGTTGATTTGAATGGTACAGTACAGCAGAAATGTTGAACTGAAAAAAGAAAAAGAGGCGAAGCCTATGTTAAATTAAGCTTATCAGTCAGTATTAGTCCTACTTTTTTCGGTCATAGAATAATATTTTTCTCTCCCAACAAATCAGTCCTATAAATCAGTCGTATCAGCAATAAGTCCTGCGAACGGTCAACCTGAATGCCGCTGCTCTCTGAGCTATTGTCATAGTATAAGTGTATAACAACACAGTCCTGGTTCTTTCTTTGTATTAAAGAGAAAGGCATGCTGACTTGGGCAGTGAGAAAGTGTGTTTGCGGGCGGTAATCAGCGTGTAATGATGCTGCATCGCAATGGCGACCTCTTTCCGATGGCGCGGACGGGCATGCATGATGCATGTCCACATGGACGACTGAACTGATGGGCCGACCGAGTCACCTGCAGTCGCAGCTTTACGTACATGCTTTCAGGAACTTGCCAAATCCGTGCGTTATTCAAACCATTTCTGTTCCGCTGATTGGACTGAACGATCCGGCGGTGCAACAGTGCCGGCGTCCTTGGTTGCTGCTGCTACTAGCAAATGTAGTATTGGCAGCAGCGCACGTGATGCTCTGTCTGCTCCATCTCCGTGGTTCTACCTAGAAATCGATGGAGGCATTTCATTTCACCTGATTCAGGGTTATTTGGCTGTAATGTAACCACTGATGGAGTCGCCCGCTCATGGTAAACCAAACCTACCCAGTTCATGGATCTAAGGCCCCGTTTAGTTCCCAAAAAATTTTGCGCAGTACCCGTCACATCAAATCTTGCGGCACATGCATGGAGTACTAAATGTAGACGAAAAAAAAACTAATTACACAGTTGGTCGAGAAATCACGAGACGAAACTTTTGAACCTAATTAGTCCATAATTAGACACTAATTACCAAATACAAACGAAATGCTACAGTGAGCCAAAATCCAAAAAATTTTGGATCTAAACGCGCCCTAACTCTGCCACCGTGTCGCCTCACATGCGTGCAATATTCTGTGGGATCTGGAAATGACGTGTACTGACAGCGAGATCAGAGATAGAAACAAAAAGGATTTAGAAACTGCCCAACCAATACATACATTTGTATCATATGTAGTAAGAATCTAAAATACACAAGCCCTTTGGACACAAAAAAAACTAGTAAGCTTGAGCTACAGACGATTACATGCGGGCACAGTGACAGCGTCAGCGTGCCGAAAGGCAATCCGCCGCCGCGGTCGGTGTGGCTGACTGGCTGTGGCCGGCGGATTATCGGCCGCCGTGCACTGCGCCGTGGGCCCGACGAGACCAACCCGCGGAGACACAATGGCCAGTGGCATCACTCCTCTTTCTCCCTCCATTTCTAAAATCTTCCATACTCTGTCATGGAGTTTGTGGCTGAGCTGCAACGGTCTGTGCCATGATGCCAGCACCTGCACACACAGGCCGCTATTTCCCTCTCCTGCCAACCTGGCAGTTGCACTGCAAGCCTCTCTTTATTTGCGGTGGCCAGCCGTGCCTGCCAATCTGCCATCCATCCTACCAGTAGCAAGATATAGAAAAATAACCATATAACATTAAATTTTCCAGTGTTTTTTATATCTTTTGGTTGGTGCATACTCGAAGCTTATCACAAGTTACATGCAAGCATGCATGACGACATGGGCGTTATTGTCCTGTGCTAGCTTATATATTTGTCTGTGGATGGAAGTGGTCTCGCTTGGAAGACCAAGTCATGGATAATCTTAAGATTGTTCCATTTGGCTAAAACGTGGACTTTATTTTTTTTTCATACAAAATCCATTAACTAAAAGTTTGCCAATTATATATGCAAACGCAGTTGCGGCCTTTTTGATAGCACGAGACAGTTTCTTATGCAGATTATCGTCAAGAGAAGAAGGTCCATGCATATTCATTGTAGCCACACGTACATATCAGAATCAGATCATCCAATAATTCCCGAATAATTGGTTATGGTCACTGAAATTGGGTTTGAGATCGAGAGAGGAGCATGACGATCGTGCTGACAGAGGCCACACACACGCCTGAAAATGATTGGAGTTTCTTGTTTGCGGATGAACGGAGGGATAGGCTTGCAAGGTAATCCAAACCTTAAAGACGTGCACGATGGAAGCACCTTTTGCTTTTGGAGTGCATTATCGATGCATCATTTTCCCACAACCAAAGTGATGGATGATGCTAATGTATATCATTAGTGTAATAAGTCTTGAATGAGAATCCACCACCAAAAAGGGAAAGGTGTTAATTAAGTGGGATCTGTGAAAACGACCTGGTGTGGGAATACAGATTGTACGTTGTCATTTTGGTGGCCCAAATATAGAAATTTTTTATACATATTTCATTACATTAATTTGATTTGTTGGACCCAGGCATGACTAGAGAGCGTGGAAAAGAAAAGGATGAGAAAGAAATTGATCACTTTTTCACTTACCCGATCATCGCTCTAGTCTACGGTCTAGGCATGTGTCGGTGGCCGTATGACTTTGTAACACGAACGAGGTGTTTGGTTTACTCACCGGTAACGTAAACGGTTTGGGAATTGAATTAAGGAGGGAGCAGCGGTGGGCATCAGTGATTACTTAATTTGTTTGGTTGGGGCACGGTAATGTTATTGAGAGCAAGTGGAGCAGATGCGCTGCACCAGCGCTGCGCTGTAATGCTTTAACGCTCGGGGAGGAGCGGAATCAAACCTGCTAGCGCCCTTTCTAATCCGGGTGCTAGCGTCCGGACGCTCCTCAGCGTTTGACCCTTCTCGTTCGCTTCCCAGTCCACCCTCCCCTAGCGTGCACCCCTTCCCTAGTTCTGCACCGCACGTTACCAGCACACCCCCGGCGATGCGCGCAAGGAGCAGACCCGCTGGCGATGGTACGAGGGCAGGGCAGCAGCATGGACCGCCGCCGCCGCCCGGAGATCGCGCGCCCGCGCGAACTGCCGCTGATGCGTCTTCGTCGAACAAAGAGCGCCACTAACACCGATGAACCCACGACCCGCGATGCCTACGAAGAGCCACGCTAGCCTGTGTGTCGCGCGAGTCTGTACGCCCCCAGATCACCCCACAGCCCGTCGCGTCGCCCCACGCACGCGACGAGCATGCTTCATGCCAAGCGCCCCCCATGGCCACAGCACCCCCGCGTCCGCCGGCCCCAGCACCTCCGCTCGCTAGACTCCGACGAACCACGCGCCCCCATCCGTCCTGGCTCGCCCCTCCCCGACCAAACAACATAGAAAGCTAGAATAAAAACACGTGCAACAACACGGAAACACCTACTGCAATATTAGGCTTAAGCAGCTGAAACACCATGAAACATATATATTGCAACAACAAGGAGTAACAGCCGCAACATTGGGATGAAGCAGTTAAAACACTATGAACATATTATTGCAACAACAAGGAACAACAGCTGAAACATTAGGCTGAAGCAGTTGAAACATCATGAACATATTATTGCAACAACATCGAACTAACTGCAGCAACAATAGGTTGAAGGAACTGAAAATTTTGGAACATATTATTGCAACACTGGTGTAAAACATATGAAACAAACGCTCGAAATAAAAACACTTGCAACAACATGGAACAACTACTGCAACATGAGATTGAAGCAACTGAAAACATACTGCAACATCTCAAGCAGTACTACTGCAACATTGCAAAAACATTTGTTACAACAACCCAAAAAAATTCCATTGCAACATTCAAAATCATCTGTTGCAACATAAAAAAAAACCATTGCAACACGGCGAGATATGACCCCGGGAGCTCGCCGGAACCCTAGCCACCGCCGCATCCCTTAGATCTAGAGGAGGAGGAGGAGGAGGTGGAAGAGGAGGGCTTAGATCCAGAGAAGGACCCACCTACCTCACCGGAAGCCGCCGCCGTCGCCCTCTTCTCCGGTGGCATGGAGGTCACGGAGGGAGGGAGGGACGGGCGGCTCGCCGGAAGCCACCGCCATCGCCCTCCTCTTCGGTGACATGGAGGTCATGGAGGGAAGGAGGAAGGGGGAGGGAGAGAGGGGCGGCTCGCCGGAAGCCGCCACCGTCGCCCCCCTCTCATGTGGGATGGGGGTCACAGCGGGAGGGAGGGGCGACGGGCAGGGGGCGCACGTCTCGGGTAGGGCGTTGCCGCGAGCGGCTCGGGAGGGAGCGGCGGTGAGCGTCTCCGTATGGAACGGGCTGAGCGACGTGGAGCAGGTGGATGGGGATAAGGCGAGGGGAGCGAGTGGAGGAGCGTGAGCCGCGTCCGGAGGTGAAGAAGCGCGTCGGACGCCAGACATATAGCATTACCGAACTTGAATAGGCTGAATCTATTAACGTGATACCTGATAACGGTCGAACGCTAACCAAATATGAGTATCGTTTTATATTCCCCTCTGCGCAATCGGATATCGATACATTTATGGGAACCAAACACCACGGAAGTCTTATGAGATGTTTGGATCCTAGACTAAAAACTAACCTATTATGTGACAATAGACTAAATATGAGCCTATTACATGCTAATAAGAGCTAATAGACTCTAACCATATATAATTAATTAATGTTTGTTTAAAGAACAAACACCCTCTAATTTACTCCACTACGGTGACGGTTTGACCTGCAAAATTTAATTCAAACAAGGGCCTATTCTTCACGGAACACTCCATAAACTTGTACAATACGCTCGTGAGACTTCGTGAATCTCGAGATCTGCCGGCTCAGTTCTTTGTAGGTGCTCATAGGGGTAGAATTTACATACGTGTGTTCATAGGGAGTGAGTATGCATGTGTGTTGTAAGAGTCTGTGTACCGTGTGATTCTAAAAAAAAAAGATAAATGTTTCATGCAATTACAAATCTGTGTCCAATCCACGTCAGCTCAGTACTAACATGCGCAGTCTGTCGGGCCCAGGGGCAACACCGTACTTTGATCACGCCGCCCCTCACCCGCTTACACGTGGGCCCCACCCGCACGTACACCGCCGGCAGGACGGCAGGGGCCGTCGCTGAGGAGGTGAGGTCACAGGGCGGTGAGCCCAGTAACCCCCGCTGGCACTGCACGCGGGTCCCACCCGCCGGGCGCGGCCAGCTTAGCAGCACGTATCCGGCGTACGCATACCGCAGCACCGCCAGCAAGGTACATATAAACCCTCCCACGACGAAAAAACCCCCCGACGAAATAAAAAGATTCTCTCTCCTTTTTTTCTCTCCATCCACCCGCTTCTCCCTCCCTTCTTGCCGGGGTTGGTTTTTGGTTCTACTTCTGGTGGCTGATCGCCGCTCGCTCGCCTGCAACCGCCGAGGGAGAGGAGGAAGAAGGATCGGACCGCCGTGACCTCTCTTCCTAATCCCAATCCTAGGTGAACTTCCGTTTCTTTTGATTGGAAAGCTTGCTTAGTTACTTTGTATTGAAACGGCCAGATTTTTTTTTAATTTCATTCTTGATGAGTCCGATTGCGTTCGAGGTTAGTGATTGTCCAGCAGCGACCCGCCGCCTGATTTGGTTCGGAGGTCCTCGGCTCCTCGCTTCGCTCTATGTTGCTGCCATTCCGATCGGATTTGGCTCTGCCGCTGGAGTCGCCGTGCAACCTCGTTGGCGTTTGGTTCTCGGCTTCTCCGATGCGTGCTTGTGCATCCGGAATCTGCTACGAGGATTGCCGTGGCTCTCCTCGTTTGCCTCGCCCTTCCATACTTGCTTCCGTTTCCTTTTCCGGTGTTTCGATCGATCTGCGACCTTCCGTCCGGCGGCAGGAAGCCAGGAACCGGTGGTTGTGTTTACTCTCGTTCCGATCGGATCGCGCTCGCTCCTCTTTGACTTCGCGGGCGCTGCAGATGCCATGTCCCCGCTCGGGGTAGGCAGGCAGTGGACGCCTAGACGATCGGGGGGAGGTTGGTGAGCTCGGGCTGTCGTCTTTGTCTCTTGGCTTTTGCTTTTTTACTTGTTTGGTTGCTATGCGTTGCTGTCGATCCTTGTGTTCGGTGCTTTCAATCTTGTGCTTCAAGGGTCAGTGAGCTCAGATCAAATAATCTAATGTTTTCTTTTAAAAAAAGATTTTATCTAGTCGTGCGAACAGAGAGTTCATCGATGTGTGGTCTTTTCGGTCTGTTCTGTGAGCTGAGCACCTTTGCACGGTTCAGATTCAATCGATTTCCGATCGAATTTCGTGTTGTTGTTGGTAAGCTTCGGCGTGAGAAGGAACCACCTAATCCTTTCCGAGTACCAGAATGTTTTTACTTTACACTGTGGACACATTGGATTCTAGCTGATACCTTTTTCTCTGTATCCTTCATCGTCCAGGCTGTAAAAGAAGCCCGTTTTTTAATGCCGTTGGACTGTAATGAGTTTGTGCCTTAGATTGTGTGCCATTATTTGTTTTATCTATGATATGGTTCGATTCAGGGATTGATGCTGGTGATTCTTGCTGCAATTTGCAGGGACGGACAGCTGAAGTAGCTGTGGAATATGGAAGTCGAACAGGCTGCCGAAGTAAGCGCTCCAGAGACGGCCGATCTTAAGGTTCCTGATAAGACGCCGGTAAGAAAATATGTCCCTGGTGACGACTGACGATGATGAGATCATGCTATCCTCCACTAATGCCCACTGAGTAACAAGAGTCTTGTTGTCGGTTTCCACTTATGATGTTTGACTGATGCCCCTTGCAGTAGCTTTGCTAATGCCCTGAGATGCACACATTTCCAATAACTGAAAACATTTAGCTTCCAATACCTGTCATACACACATTTCCCCGAGGCACCAAAAACTGCTCTAGCTGAACTCATTTCTTTCTATAAGCATTATTCAGTGTTTGTCATGCTAAGGCCCTGTTTGGATTGACTAAAATAAGTTGCTAGCTGCTAAAAAAATGCTCTAAGTACCTTGTGCTGATCTTCATCTCTCTGGTATCCTGGTTATATTTGATTCTAGTATATTGTATATATACATAATATGAAAGTCTTACTGCGCTGCACCGTGAATACTGCAATGCAGTTTTCGGGATTGGTTTGCTGCGGTTATATTAGAAAGCCAAATGCAGTTTTCAGTTTCAGGTCATAAATATTTGCATCCGCTGCATTAATAAGGTTATAGAAAATGGTAGAAATTACAAAACTACCAGCAATGCTTAATATTCCCACACTGTTATTCATCCTTCAGCTCTTCAAGTTCACAAAACCTTTATTTCTTTTGAAAACTGAAGTTCCAAACAGACCATTGAATGTTAACAATGCCATTTTCGCAGGCACACGATGATGAAAAAGAAAATATACCGAATGGTAATACAAATTTGCAAGTGAAGGAAGCACACAATGATGAAGACGATGGAACAGGATCTGATGGGTTTGAGCTTATAGATGTGAAGGAAAACTTCGATTCAGCAAAAGTGGAGGAAGAAATGGCCGCTCCAAGTACTACGGTTGATACATCTCCTGTTACAGAAGAAAGTGAAACACAAGAAGAAAAAACAACAGCACCTGAAGAACAATCAGTTGCAGGAAACACAAGACATCTAGAGTCCTCAATGTTGAACCAACAAACAGAACAATTGGAAAAGCTGACAAGTCGTATTGAGGAGCTTGAATCTGAAAAAGACAAACTGGTAAAGGACTTGACAGAAGCAGAAAATAAGCAGAGCCTGCACTACAGTTCTCTACAAGAAGCTCAAAGCTCTCTTGCTATGAAAGATAAGGAGCTGGCTGAAGCAATGGAGTCGCTGAAGGAGCTGGGTTCTGAGCTTGAAACCTCAAAAAAGAGGATTCAAGAAATTGAAGTTGAATTGGATTCATCAGCAGATAAGCTTCATAAACTTGAAGAGCTGAAGGATGAAAGAAGCTTGCATGCTGCACAGGAGGCAAAGAGGGCCTCAGAACTTGATAGGATGCTGGAACTGGCACAGTCAAACATGAAAGAAATGGAAAAACATATTAGCAGTCTTCAAGAGGAGGTAAAGGGTCATCAAGATAAGGCCACTGACCATCAGCAAATAGAAGAATCGCTGAGAAACACAATCTCAGAACTCAAGGTGGTACAAGAGGCACTGGAGCTGTCAAAGTCACAAGTGGCAGATTTGGAACAGAAGCTTGCCTCCCAGGATGCTGATATCAGTAAACTAACTGAAGAGTTGAATCTCCATTGTTCGTCTGAAGAATCTCTTAAAGAGAAGACTCTTAAACTAGAGACTGAACTTACTACTGCACTTGAGGAACTACAAGCAAAGCTTCTGAGTTTGCAGGAAATGGAGACAAAACTTGATGAGCAGTCAAAAGACAGACAAACAAGTGAGGCTGCACTAGAGAAGCAAAATGAACAGCTACTCATCTTACAGGCTGAGCTTGACAACTTGAAGGATGAAAATGAAACTCTCGAAGGGTCGCTTGCTGATCTTAACTCAAAACTTTCTGAGAAAGATTCCATGCTGCATCAGGCCGAAGATGAGCTTGCTAAAGCACAATTGGTCCTCTCAGAAGCACTGTCACGAAAAGAAGAGTTGGAGCTGAATCTGAACTCTCTCAGTGAGCAGCATGGTGAATCCAAAGCTTTTGGAGAAAATGCAAGTCAGAAGATTCTCGAGCTTGAAGCACAAATACAGGCAATGCGTGCAGCTGAAGAGGCACTCAACTTAGAGCTAAAAGAAGCTGAGGCAAGTGTCAAAGCTGCTGAGAAGAAAGGCTCAGACCTTGAGAAACAACTCAGTGAGATTGAGAATAAATTAGTTGCAGCAAGTGAAGAAATAGAGTTGCTGAAAGAGCGTATTCAACAAGAAGCTGCTGTATCAGCAGAAAGAGGAATGCAGCTTGAAGAAACAATGACCAGTGTAGAGGGATACAAAGAAAAAATTACCGAGCTACAATCCTCCCTAGATTCATCGGCGTCTAAAAATCAGCTACTTGAACAAGAAGTCAAGGAGCTGACTGATAAATGTTCAGAGCATCAAGAACAAGCGCATTCAGTTCGGCAAAGAAGTCTGGAGCTGGAAGATTTGCTTCACACATCAAAGATTCATGCTGAAGGTGCACACTCACGGACACAGGAGCTGGAGCAGGAGCTGAACAACACATATGAAAAGCTCAAGGGGGTTGAAGAAGAACTTGAGCAGTATAGAAGCAAGGCTTCACAGCTCTCTGATGATCTAGAAGCTTATCAGACAAAAGCAGCTAGTCTTGAAGCTGTGGTGGAAGCAGCAAGCGAGAAAGAGAAGGAGCTTATGGAGTCATTGAGCCAAATAACTGAAGAAAAAAAGAAAATTGAAGAACTAACTGCAGAATACGAAGCTAAACTTGAAGAGAGCTTGAAGGAAAAGCAATCTCTTGAAGAGAGTTTGCAGAGCCAAGAATCAAAGGTGCTGGATCTGCAACAAGAGCTGGTGAAATTAACAGAAGAAAACGAACACCATCAAAACAACATTGCTGATCTGAACCTGCAGCTCTCCACTAATAATGACATGTACAGTCAACTGGAGTCCCAGCTAAAGGATATCGATGATGATCATAGCAAAACAAAATCACTTCTCTCTGTAACACAATCACACAAAGAAGAACTTGAGCTAAATCTGAGATCCCTTAATGATCTGCACACTGCATCCAAAACAGCTGCTGAGTCCTCAATGCAGAAGATTTCAGAGCTTGAAACTCAGTATCAGGAATTAACTGCTTCAGAACAGAGTCTGAAGCTGCAGCTCAGTGAGTTGGAGTCTAAATTAACATCTGCTGAGAAAACGAGCATAGATCTTGAGCAAGAGCTTAAAGCTGCTACAGCAGAGTGTAGTAGTTGTCATATGAAGATTGATGAACTTTGTGGGGAGCTTGAAGCATACAAGGATAAATCAGCTAATCTCGAGACTTCATTAGCAGAAGCAAAGCAATTGGAGGCTGAGTTGTCAGAAAAGTTGGCTCAAGTTAATGAAGAAAAGGATAAGTTTGAAGAACTGTCAAAGAAAACAACCATAAAGCATTTGGAAGCAGAGAAGCAGGTCCAAACTTTGCAGGATGAATTGGAATCTGTCCGTGGCAAAATGGAAGAGGTGGAAAATGAATTGCAGTCTCTGGGTATTAGAGAAAGCTCAGTGCTTGATAAGCTTAAATCTGCAGAAGAGCAGTTGGAGCACAAAGGCAGAGCGCTGGAACATGCCACTTCCAAGAAACTAGACTTGGAAGCTCTGTATAAGTCTTTACTTGAAGATACAGAAACGAAGCTTCAACAGTCCGCAGACAGCTTGACGCAGAAGGAGACAGAGTGCCACCAACTGTCTGAAAAGCTGAAGTTGGCCGAGGAAGAAGCAGCATCTTATCAATCGAGAGCAACTGCAGCAACAGAAGAGGTGGAGGCCATCAAAGTGGAGCTCGAAGCCTTTGAGTCAGAGATTTCTACTCATGAGGCCACCATTGAAGAACTCAAGATCAAGGTCTCTGATTCTGAGTCAAAGGCAGAGCAGGCATTGGCTGAGCTTGCAATGCTGAGTGGAACAAATGAGACCCTGAAAGAGGAACTTGGTGCTAAGCTGGCAATGCTTCATGAAGTTCAGGAACAGCTTAATTCTACTCATGCGGAGAAGGAAGAAGTTGCTGCGAAGCTAGCTGAGCATGAAAGGACAGTAGAACATTTGACGGAGGTGCATAGTAGAGGTATAGAACTCCAATCTGCAGCTGAATCAAGGAATGCAGAAATTGAAGCTCAGTTGCGGGAAGCACTTGCGGCAGTAGGACAGAAAGAGGCTGAGTTGAGAAACTTGAATGAAAAGCTGGTTGCACTTGAGTCCGAGATTGAAAGTTTGACGCATGTAAATGAAGCCTTGAAACAGGAAATCAATGCTAAGCTGGTAATGGTTGATGAGCTGCAGGAGAAGTATAGTTCTATAAATTCTGAGAAAGAAGAACTTGCAGAGAAGCTGTCTATTCATGAGAGAAAGTTAGAAGATTTGACAGAAGAACACTCAAGAGGTTTGGAGCTCCGATCTGTAGCTGAATCTAGGAATGAACAAATTGAGAGTCAACTGCGTGAAGTTCTTGAAAAGGTAGCACAAAAAGAAGCTGAAGTTACAGAATTGACAGAGAAGCTGGCTTTGCTCGAAGCTGAGAATGAAAAGTTGACTGGTGTGAACGAGGCATTAAAACAGGAAGTGGATGCTAAGCTGGCCATGTTTGATGATCTACAGGAACGGTTTAGCTCTACTCATGCTGAGAAGGAAGAAGCTTCAGAGAAGCTAGCTGTTCATGAGAGGGCAATCTCACACCTGACAGAGGTACACACAAGAACCTTGGAGCTCCATTCTGTAGCTGAATCAAAAAATGAAGAAATTGAAGCTAAGCTCCATGAGGCTGTTGAGACAATAGCACAGAAAGAAGGTGAAGTTAAAGAATTGTGTAAGAAGCTGGATGCCCTTGAAATTGAGTTGGGATATTATGAGGAGCAGGCAACTGAAGCTGCTGCTGCTGAAGAGAATCATAAGGTTAAATTTGATGAAGCTTCACAGAAGATAAAGATCTTGGAGGAACAACTTGCAGAGACACATAGCAAGTTGGAGCATTTCCTTACAGAGAAGGAAAGCTTGGCTCAAGCAAATAGTAGTTTGAATGAGGAGTTGGAAGTACATCAGAACAAGTTGAACGATTTACAACTTGCACTTGCTGCTGCAGTAGCAGAAAAGGAGGAGGCATCTGAAGAGATTCATTCGCTGCGTAAAACGCTCGATGGAATGATCGAGCGCAAAGCAGAATTAGAAATACAGGTAGTGACATGCTTGTCAAAATTTCCGCTTAATTGTAGCTTCAATATATGTTCTCGTATACATAGCAGTAGAAAGAAAAGGTTTTTTTTTTTTGTTTAACTAAGTAGAACAATTTTCAGGTATCTTCTACTATACAAGAGCACGAAGAACTGAAGAGCAAGTACCAAAATACAATGGAAGAGAAGCAGATGTTGAGTGATAAATATGAAACCACAAAGAAAGAGCTCGAGGATGCAATAGCCAAGTTGGAGGAGGAAATTAAGGTAGACAAGTCAGAAAAAGAGTCTCACATCTCAAAACTTGAGCGACAGATTACATTTTCCGAGATAAAGTACATGGAGGAGGTATGTGTCCCCTGTTCATCTCTCTCCAAACTATTTGGGATTTGACCTGAGAATGATATCTCATCTGTATAACATATGTACTAATTTCAGATAAAGACCATGCAAGTGGAGACAACTGAAAAGAATGAAGCACTAACAGCCAAGATGCAGGAACACGCAGGCCTACAGCATGACAAAGATGAGTTAGAACAACAGTTGCTGGAAATTAGGAAGGAACTGGATGGTGCCTACCATACCATAGCAAATCAGGTAAACTGGTGTCATTAAATATATTTGTCGATATTGTATTGCTCTATTTTCAAGCCTTATTGCTAAACAAATAAGGGATTGTCAAATATAGCTTCCTTCTTTTTTTAGATTATGGACAAATATAACCTCCTATTGTTTGGAGATGAAACTTATGTGTCCTGGTTTTCCTTCTATATCTAATAACTGATAACTTATGTGTCTTTATTTTCCTTCTGTATTGCCTCGTTCTCAATAGTCTTGACATTGTCTGACTCTGGAACCAAGGCAATTAAATCATTCTGACATTTCTCTCTTCAAAATTAGTTGGAGCCAGTTTTGACATGATTTTTTTTTCCAGGAAGAACAAGCTTCTGTGAGAGAGATAAAGTGGGACGCTTTTAGGAAGTATTCAGAGGATCGTCTGGAAGCTGAGCAGCAGCGTGCTGAGGAGCTGGAACTACAAGTAGCAGCTCTTAAACAACAGCTCCAAGAAGCTGAGATCCATTACAAGCAAAAGGTGGCTTTTCTTTGAGTTTTTCATTTTGGGCTATGTCTTAATTCACCTGTTTCTTGTTGGACCTAACATAGGTTGTGGTTCCTATAGGTTTTTGTGGCAACTAGATGACATACTAAAAGCTATGTTTTACTTGGATACTTCAGTATTTCTGGTACCAGTGGAATTTTTTAAAGTGGTTGTTTTTTTTCTTTTGACAGGAAGAACAAGTTTCTCTAAGGGAGGTTCAATGGGAAGCGGATCAAAATCATTCACTGGATGAGCTGGAAGCTCAGCGCCAGTATGCCACGGACTTGGAGAAACAAATTGAAGATCTTACACAGAAGTTACAATCAGCTGCTGCACACTACAAGCAGAAGGTAAATATTATCCATGCAGCAATATTTAATAGTGAAAAAAAACAGCATCGTATAAATGGTCAGCAAATAATAAAATAACATAGTGGAGTTTTGCAATTTTGCAGTTGCCATACTTTTAGGTTGTTGTTAATACAGGACGTCCCTGTGTCATTGGAATTTACCAAATGATTAAATTGGATGATGCATTTGCTAGTTTGCAACTGTTTTTCTCTTGCGTTGAATTTTTCTGTGTTTTCCAGGTCACAGAAGAGAGGGATAAACTTGCTGAGGTCACGACAGAGTTCAACAAGTTGACACAAAAAGTAAGCAAGAGTGTTGAATTGGAGAAGAAGGTGCAGGACCTTGAGCAGAAGCTGCAGCTAGCTTATTCCAAGTCTGAGGAACAGGCAAGCAGAGCACTTGGCTATGGAATCTCTTTGGTTACACTTGGTCCGTTGTTAACAGTAAACAATTGCATGATCTCCTTGCAGGTAATGGATGCTGTGGAGTCGAGATCCCGTGAATTCAGCCTGGATTCATCAACAAGTTCAGTCAAACAGCAAGACAGAACTCAGGCTGCTGACAAGGCCACGCCGAGCCCAACCCTGCAAGAAGTACAAGAACCTTCTGGCATCATGGCTTTCAAGTTCATTCTGGGAGTTGCCCTGCTGTCCATACTCATCGGCGTGTTTCTTGGAAAGCGATACTAGTGCTCAGTTTGTGGAAGTCTCTTGATGCCCATCAGCTCATGGAAAATCCCACTGTTAATATGGCTCTCAGCAAAACTCGGTTATTAATTTGTAGCTGAAAGGGCTTAGCCAGCAGAAGTTTGAAAGGATTGGTGGCCTTGGTGGTAATGGTTCGACGACTTTATGGGAGAAGTCGGAGATCTTGGAAGCCTTTTTATTCTCCTGTTGTTGAGTTTTGTCTTAATTTTCATTTTTTTGGGGTAAGGGGGGCAAGGAATTTCATTTTTGTTCATTCCTACCCTTTGCATGCAAAAGGCCAACTGCATGCAACTGGTTTTGCCGACAGCAAGTTTCCGTGTGCATTTCTTCTCTGTAAAGATCAGAAGTCCAGGGACGCAAAACATGAAGTCTTTGCTACTATATGTCTATATGCTCGTACGGAGAGTGTAAGTTTTGTTACCATGTACAAATTCAACACATGCAGTGCTTTTTGATGTACAGCTGAATTGCTGGAACGAGAGATGCTACTTACATCAGATCAGAAGGTTCCTTGCACACTAGTTGGATTCAGATTCTCTAATTTTGCAGCAAGTATTTGTTGTTTCTTCTGCAAACTGCAATGCCATATTCTGCAGATGAAACATCCGTGAAACCAAAGGAGAGTACAAATTCTTGGTCGCTTCGTTATAACGTCCATCTAAGAAATGCCAAGAAAAGAATAGTACTTTCAATCATACAAACTTCTTCCACAATAGCATTTGGATTCAAAAAAAAAAATCTACTATGCACATCGAAAACAGGGTCTAACTGATTTCTCCCAAATTGGTGCTGTGCACAGTGCACTGCTGCGAGCGATGCGACAATAATCTAGAGTAAAATATATAAAATGCGACAACTAAAAGAAACCCTGGGCCTACCTCTTTCTCCTCCTTTGCCATTTTCCGTCGCCCGCTCTGGGCCGGCCCAAGCATCCACGCCCAGTTCGCGGAGCCCAACTGTCAAGGCCGCCCTCAGAGGCCCAGACACGGACGCGCACTTGTGAAATTCTGGAGATCCTAAAAAAAGTGAAATTCTGGTAAGCAAGCAATGTCACCATCTTCCCTCAAAACAAAAGAAATTTCACCACTTATATTTTACCTATATAATCCATATGATTAAAAATAATAGTCTTGTTTTCGAGAAATCAAACAGTATTGATTAAATTTATAGAAAATATTATTAGAACTTGTATCTTTAAATATATTTACTAAAAAATATATCTTTGATTAGTATTAATCTAATGATATTTGTTACGTATAATAAATATTAGTATTTTGTAAATATTTATTAAATTGATGATTATTTGAGTCCTTAAAAAGGCGAGATTTCTATTTTTTTGTTAGGGAGAGTATGACTTGAAAAAATAAATTCTATCGTATTTTCTTTAAGAGTACTATATTCATTGGAACAATGTGGTCCTAAACTGTTTGCGGATTATGCCCGTTCGGCTGCTCAGTTCTCAGCTCGTTTCAGCTTGTTTTAGCTTATTCTCTCTCATAAAATACTATTGAATCATCCAAAATCATCCAAAATCTAATCAGCTGAATGGGCCTAATTGAATCATCCTTGCTTAGAGCATCTCCAATAGTTCTAAAAAATAATTGGTAAATCAACGAGTTTTTCGAGTCACTACGAAAAGTAGGAAGTATATTTGTTGTCTTTGTCTAACCATTTTCAATGTATAGCTTCTAAAAGCTAGAAGATAATTTTGTATTAGAAATTCTAAACTATTTCTAAACCACTCTGGTCACTTTTACACATTCCTTGTTCTTTTTTTTAACGAACCGACCAGTGCCAAATTCTATTAATAAAGAAGAGGTATGTTCCGTATTTTTTCTGTGTTCTTCCCTATGTCCTAGCTTAAGATTTATCGATTGGATACTCTTGATTGGTCGATTGGATACACGTGCGTATCTTTTAGTGCGATTGAATCAATTTTTCTAAGTGCATAAAGATCAGAAGTTGAGATAATGAGTTATCGAATATAGGTTTTTTTTAATCTTACAAAAAATAAAATTGAAAATAGGTTTAGGAAACTCTTGTAGATGTGCCCTACCAGATTACTAGTATATGAGAGCTGCTAAGCAAGGATGGATCTCTATCCACGTGGTGACACTGACACGCACTTGCATTTCATGTCTGATGAAAAGCTTGGTTGGTTAATTACACGACAGGTTCTTCGTACAGTACTAATTAGCGGCCCGGTAATAAAGTCCATCATTAGCTTTGTTCCTCTGTCAGCATGCATGCAGGTACGGTGATTAAGCCCTTGTTTAGTTTCCACCCAAAAACTTTACACCCTATCACATCAAATGTTAGGACGCATGTATGGAATATTAAATATAGACTAAAAATAATTAATTACACAGATTACGACTAATTTGCGAGACGAATCTTTTAAGCTTAATTAGTTTATGATTTGATAATAAAGTGCTACCGTAACACATGTGCTAATGTCAGGTTAATTAGATTTACTGACGAATTTTGTAATTTATTTTTTATTAGTATCCGAACACCCCATGCGATACCCCCACATGACACCCAAAGTAACACCTAATTTACACCCAGAGACTAAACAGGGCCTAATCCACGCTGTGGATTTTGTAGCATGGTTTTGCTGTCTCGTCCGAGCGATGGTCTTTTGAATTGCTTGCTAAGGCTGCAGCCGCTGGGAACTGGGATCGGTCATCATCGTCATCCTGACCACTTTTGCACGATTATATTGCACCGATGAAATGAATGAGAAAGGACACGGATATAAAGGCATGAGCAATGTTGAGCGGGTTATTGGTACGAGATCTTCTCCCACAGTTCTGAATTATAAAACGTTTTGATATTACATTCTGGATTTTTTACTATATATAATATAATATATCTAGTTACAATATATATCTAAATACATAGAAAAGTTGTGTATTCAATAAAGTCAAAACGTCTTATAATTTAAACAGAGAAAGTACATAAGTGGATAGTTATTGTTGTATTTTCATAATACTAAGCGATGTAGTGGTCTATAAGTGTGTTCCACGCTGAAATAAAAGAACAACATATCGACCATCCCTCCTGAGGAGTCTCGATCCCTTTCTCACTCGACCTTTCCACTTTCACGTGCCACTCGCACCCGCACGCCCATGGCGTCGAATCCGATAGCTAGACTAGCGCAACTCCTAGTCCTTGCTCCTCCTGAATCCAACGCAGCACACCGGTGTGACACACCTCAAGATCCTCACCTCTTCAAAGATCAAGGGTTGTCACCTCT